>NC_053025.1:197578136-197644616 GCF_003073215.2 Triticum urartu
GACATGGCAGCCTCACGCGGGCTGGATCCTCTCTGGGCCTGCTGCACTGCGGATGTTCTGGCCCAGTTGCACGGTGCCCTTTTCCCTTTTTCTTTTCTGTTAAACTTGCAAAATTCCACAGGATTAAATAAACATCCAAATGCAATAATTCTAGCTCCTAAATTCTTGTAAAAATCTCACCTATTTAATGGTGTAACTTTCATACATGCCCAACCAACTTTTCTGTGTTGTTCAAATTTAAATGCAAATTTGAACAATTAAATCCTTGTCTAGAAATCCATTGCTCTGTGCCTGTAGCTCCAGATCCAAAAATAAGAATTTTCCCCTTCTCAGTTTTAACCCTAGTATTTAACAAAAATGAGTTGACATTTTTCTGAGCACTTTGGTTTTTCTGTTTTATTATTGCCTTATTTTTCTCGTTAATATTTTGCGACGATAGATTGCGTTGGTGACGAAGGAGTTGGACCAGAAGACTTTGAAGACCTAGAAGACTTTGTTGAGCCAGGCAAGCAACCCTTTGACCTATGCATGTCATATAGCACTTTATTAGTGTTGCATCAGAATCATGATGAGATGGTAACCACTTTGATGGGTTGCCTCTATTACTTCCTCGTTGATACTTGCTTTGTGCATGACCCTACCTCCTTATGAGGGTTATGCCGGTGGGAGTAGATAGGATGCTAAAGTAGTGCTACGCAAAAAGGGACGGGAATATGCATGGTGATGGAGACGAAGTATTTTCAAAAGACTTTTTGAAAAACCCCATCAGGTGCCACTTATGCCCGGGGAGATGATGAGTTGGGTAACCACTTGATGACGAAGTTGTGTACCGAGGCAAGTGTGTGTGTTGTTTTTCAAAACGGATTGGTTTAAGTTGCGACCGTTATTCCAACCTTACATGCGCAACCACTCTACCCTTGTATGGCAAAGGGCATTATTGATTACCTAGGACGATACTAGCTTGGAGCCCGCATTACTAGTGATGGGAGAGTTGTTGGTGCGCTCTCTCGGGACGGGGTCGTGCCAGGTAGGGCGGCCATGACTATTTTCACAGGGCATAGGATACACCGTTGTGTCCCCTCTCGGATGTTACGATCTCGAGTGAGTCTCGTATGATGTACATCGTGAGGATACGAAACAACGAGTGGACTCCATGTTAGTGTCGTCTAGGGAAAGATAGTGATCGGGTGCTTACCCCGGGTACTTGAGGTACCGCGGGTCGTGGATGACACGGAAGTTCCCCGGATCTTGTGGGTAAAGTGTGCAACCTCTACAGAGTGTAAAACTATTCAAATAGCTGTGTCCACGGTCAAGGACAGTTGGGTAACCGCTCTTGGGCTACGTCCACATGTTACAAACCAGTGTGTGTTTGGATAAGTGGGAAGATCTACGTGGGTCAAGTCAAGGGACTTGACATGATTGAGTTGGGTTGATGCCCACTCTATCTATGTTGATATATGTAACATGTCCTCATGGTTACTTGAATTCTCCTGATGCATGTCTTACAAGTGGTTGAACGTGTCATTGCACTCAAAACTAGCTTTCTGCAAAAATTTACCTATATCATGCATTGTTGTATCTTGAAACAAAACATGGGTTGCTTGCGAGTACATTCAAAGTACTCATTGGCTTGCCACTGGTTATTTAATTGGCCAGGCACGGAAGAATAGGAGTTCGAAGAAGAGTTCTTTGGAGACGAACATGCGAACTAGGACGTTTGCCAGTCAGAATGCATGTAGGGTTAAGGCAGATGGCATGGGTCCAAGTTGTTATTGAAGATTTCCGCTGCGATGATACACTCAAGACTTGACCATAATGGTCCTACTTGTCTAAAACGGTATGTATGGATGTAAGACTCTTGTTATTCAGCTTCTGTGTGTTCAGTGAGCATTGATCTCTGGGATCACTGTACACGTGCATTCGGTGATCTCGACTTATGAGTCGGGGTCCCCACAGAGCTGGTATCAGAGCCATCCTGACTATAAGAAGCCTTAGTTAGCATGGTCGTTAGTTAGGGTAAAACTATTTCCAAAACGACTACTAGTTTTCAAAACTATCTATACCTCTCTTCCCTTCTCAGTTTTTCAAAAACTAAGGTATACTTTCCTTATTGATCTCTTCCCCTTCGAAACCCTTAGTCGCTAGAACCCTTATGCCCCTGACCACTGGATTCCTTGTAATCCTCGTGGATAATCTTGAAGGAAGATGCCTTGCCAGACATCACCCATTTGGTATTAATGCATGAGTTTGGCCCTTCTAGCCCTTGCTTAACTTAAAATTGTGTCACGCCCACCCCCTCCCTAGGCATCCCATCTATATTGCTTTCCCTCATCTTTCCCAATCATGAGACCTTGACCGCTCCAACAGGATGCCTGTTGTAACACGTACTGGTGCCTCTACTCAGCAGCAAGAAGCCGGAGTGGGAGCTAGTCAGGACCAAACCCAAGGACAAGCTCCACCACCGCCACCACCTCCAAACATGGACATGGCTCAGCTTCTCCAAGCCTTACGAGAGGAACGCCAAGCCAACACTGCAGCCCTCCAGATGATTGCCCAGGCTGTCAACCGCCAGCCAGTGGGAAACGGCAATGGACGTTCCACGTTGGTAGAGTTCAAGAAGCATGCACCACCCAACTTCATCGAGACTGCTGAACCCCTGGTTGCAGAGGACTGGGTCCGCACCATTGAGGACCTGTTGGAACTAGTCGGTTGCACTGAAGACCGTGAGAGGGTGGCATATGCTGCCCACTGTCTCGGGGGGACTGCCAGAGCTTGGTGGGATGGATTAAAGGTCATGCATGCTGGGCAAAACATCACTTGGAATGACTTCAAGACAGAATTCCGCAAGGCCCATATTCCTTCCGGAATCATGGCCATCAAGAAACGTGAGTTCCGAGCCCTGAAGCAAGGAAGTAGCACCGTCAAGGAGTACATGCAGAAGTTCAGTGTTCTGTCAAGGAATGCCCCTGAGGATGTCAGCACTGATGCTGCCAAAAGAGAGAACTTCATGGAAGGCCTTAACCAGACTCTGCAGTACTCGCTTGTTGTGTGTGACTGCCCAACCTTTCCTGATCTGGTGAACAAGGAACTTATGCTTGAGGACAAGTGATGTGCTTTGGATGATACCCGTAAGCGCAAGATGATCAGCAAGGGTAGCTCCAGCAACCAGAAGCCTCGCCCGTGGCAGCCAGCCCCGGTCAAGCCAACCTATCAGTAGCTAAGAGCCCCTGCACCCCGCACCAACTATCAGCCTCAGCAGTATGCCAACCCCAGTACAGCTTACAGCAACCCCAGTAACAATGCCGGCAAGAGCAACAACCCCAACTAAGTCACTTGCTTTGGATGTGGTCAGCCAGGACACTACTCCAAGAATTGCCCCAACAAGAAGCCCGACGCCCCGCGCCCCAATGCGCAGAACCCAGGACAAGGCCGTGGAATGCCACCAAGGAACCAAGCTCCCTGCAACCCGCCCAACAATGGCAAGGGTCGTGTGAATCATGTCACTGCAGAAGAAGCCCAGGAAGACCCGGACGTCGTGCTGGGTACGTTCCTTGTCAACTCAGCACCTGCAACTGTCTTGTTTGATTCTGGAGCCACGCATTCATTTGTCACCCAAAAGTTTGCATTAAAAAGTGGCATGACCCCTACACCCCTGTATAACCCTATGGTGGTACAAACCCTCGGAGCAGATATGAGAGCCAAGATAGGATGTAAAGGAGTCGGGATTGTCATTAATGGGGTAGACTTCCTAGCGGACCTTATCATCTTAAGATCGCAAGGCTTGGATGTGATCTTATGAATGGATTGACTCATCAAGCACCAAGGCTTGTTAGATCGTGCCAACCGGACTGTCACTGTGACCAATGACCAAGGAGTCGAAGTTAAATTTGCCTCCAACCCCTCCTTTGCTCAAGCCGACCAAGTCAACTGTCTGACTGAAGTTGGATTGGATCAAGTGCCAGTAGTATGCGAATACCCTGATGTCTTTCCTGATGAGCTACCGGGAATGCCCCCTGACCGAGACATTGAGTTCATCATCGAGCTCATACCTGGAGCAGGATCCATCTATAAGAAGCCTTATAGAATGGGATCGGAAGAGTTAGCAGAGTTGAAGAAGCAACTGGAAGAGCAGTTGAGGAAGGGATTTATCCGCCCTAGTGCCTCCCCTTGGGGATCACCCGTTCTGTTTGTGGCAAAGAAGGACGGTACTATCCGCTTATGCATTGACTATCGTTCCCTCAATGAAGTTACAGTCAAGAACAAGTATCCACTTCCCAAGATTGAAGATCTGTTCGATCAACTCAATGGGGCCAAGGTGTTCTCCAAGATTGACCTTAGATCTAGGTACTACCAGCTGAAAATTAGACCCCAAGATATTCCGAAGACGGCATTTGTAACCAGATATGGCCTGTATGAGTGCACGGTCATGTCCTTTGGATTGACCAATGCCCCAGCTTACTTCATGTATCTCATGAATAAGGTCTTCATGGAATATTTGGACAAGTTCATCGTTGTCTTCATTGATGACATTCTTGTCTTCTCAAAGATGGAAGAAGAGCACGAGCAACACATGAGGATGGTCCTAGACAAGCTTCGAGAGCACCAACTGTATGCCAATTCAGCAAGTGCGAATTTTGGCTGCATGAGGTTGGATTCTTGGGTCATGTTTTGACCGAAGAAGGATTGTCGGTCGATCCCGCTAAGATTGAAGCCGTGACTGAATGGCAATCCCCAAGCAATGTGAAGGAAGTCAGAAGCTTCCTCGGACTCGCAGGATATTACCACAAGTTCGTTGAAGGATTCTCAAGCATTGCCCGACCCATGACCCAGCTCTTGAAGAAGGACAAGAAGTTTGAATGGACGCTGAAGTGCGAAGAGAGCTTCCAGGAGCTGAAGAAGAGACTGACCACCGCCCCAGTTCTGGCCACACCAGATATACACAAGGAGTTTGTGATATATTGTGATGCGTCAAGAACCGGACTGGGAGGTGTTCTGATGCAAGAGGGCAGAGTCGTAGCTTACCTTTCAAGGCAACTACGGCCTCATGAAGAGAACTATGCTACTCATGACCTCGAGTTGGCAGCTGTAGTTCATGCCCTGAAAACATGGCGACATTACCTCCTAGGGAAGCAGTGTGAGATATACACGGATCACAAAAGTCTGAAGTAAATTTTCACTCAGAAGAAATTGAACATGAGGCAAAGAAGATGGCTAGAGTTGATCAAGGATTATGACCTTAGTGTTCAATACCACCCTAGAAAGGCTAATGTGGTAGCAAATGCATTAAGCAGAAAGGCTTGTTCCTTTAATGCTATTCTTAAGGACAGGCTACCCGCCTTGTATGTAGAACTTGAAAGCTTCGGATTGGAACTGGTTGCACCAGGATTCTTGGCCAATCTCGAAGTTAGGCCTACCTTGATAGATGATGTTAAGGAAGCTCAGAAGGGACACGAAAGTATTGAAGGCATCAAGAGGAAGATCAAGGCAGGCAAGGCCCCAGGATTCTCAAAGGATGAGCAAGGAATTGTGTGGTTTGGGAATCGCATTTGCGTACCCAACAAGATTGAGCTCAAGAATTTGATCTTGCAAGAAGCTCATGACACCCCGTATTCCATCCACCCCGAAGGAACCAAGATGTATCAAGACCTAAAGGAAAGATTCTGGTGGCATGTCATGAAGAGAGAGATAGCCACTTTCGTCGCTAAGTGTGACATATGCCAAAGGGTCAAAGCTGAACATCAGCGACCCGCTGGATTGTTACAGCCTCTGAAGGTGCCTGAATGGAAATGGGATAAAGTCGGAATGGAGTTCATCATTGGATTACCCGGGTCAAATAAGGGACATGACTCCATCTGGGTCATAGTCGACCATTTGACCAAAGTAGCCCATTTCATTCCTGTCAAAACGACTTACAAGGGAAACCAGCTAGCTAGCCTCTACATCAACAGAATCGTAAGCCTTCATGATGTTCCCAAGGAGATTGCGTCAGACCGAGGAACCTAGTTTACCTCAAGGTTCTGGAAGAAGTTCCAAGAGGCCATGGGGACCAAGTTGTCCTTCAGCACTGCTTTCCACCCACAGACCGGAGGTCAGACAGAACGAGTGAATCAGATACTCGAAGACATGCTCCGAGCCTGTGTCTTAGCATATGGAGCTAGTTGGGAAGATTGCCTCCCTTTCGACGAGTTCTCCTACAACAACAGTTATCAGTCAAGCCTTCAGATGGCACCATTTGAGGTGTTATACGGGCGGAAGTGCCGCACACCCCTCAATTGGTCAGAGACTGGAGAAGGACTAGTCTTTGGGTCTGATATCCTTCGTGAAGCAGTAGAGCAAGTCCAGCTTGTCAGAGAGCTTTTGAAGACTGCCAAGTCAAGGCAGAAGAGCTACACTGACTCACGTCATAGAGACATGAACTTCCGAGTTGGAGACCATGTCTATCTCCGGGTCACACCTCTCAAGGGAACCCAGCGCTTCCATGTCAAAGGAAAGCTCGCCCCAAGATACATCGGCCCCTTCAAGATCACTGACCGATGAGGAGAAGTGGCTTACCAGTTGGAACTGCCACCTGAAATATCCGATGTGCACAATGTATTCCACGTGTCACAACTCCGAAAGTGTCTCCAGGTTCCAGACAAGCCTGATCTTTACAAGGACGTCAATAACCACGCCATTGACCTTCAGCCTGATTTGACTTACCGTGAGAGGCCCATCTGCATTTTGGATGAGGCTGAGCGACGCACTCGAAGCCGCACCATCAAGTACTTCAAAGTCCAGTGGAGCAACCACACTGAAGCAGAAGCAACCTGGGAACGTGAAGACTACCTTAGATTCGAGTTTTCGTATCTCTTTAAAGCCTAGTTTAGGAATCTCGGGGACGAGATTCTTGTAAGGGGGGTAGGTCTGTCACACCCTGCATTTTGTAACATGTCATTTGTATTATTAAAGCATGAAAAAATTCGACCAACAAAAACTTTTGCATTATTTGGCTTTTATTTTGGAGTTGGTTTTCTTTGTGTGATTTTTCAAGTGCTCTTCAAAGTCAACTACTCCACCTTCTGTACTTCATCTCCTTGCCCCAGACTTCTGCCCATTGATCATGCCATGTGTATAGTACAGTATAGTATTTTCCTACAAAAATAATTTGGCCAAATAGTATTTTCAAAATTTAGTTTTCCAAAAACCCTTGAGTTGAGGTTTGCACTACAAGTACTTGATTTGGGGTATGAAAAATATTTCAAAGAGTATATTTGAAACCTATTAGATATAGGATTCCCATAAACCAAAAAAATATAATTTTTAACAGTTATTTTACTATTTTATTTATAAGCTTTTCTTAAGGCCAGAAATGGTCTTTAATAGGGAAAAATTATTTTAATGTCTCGAAAATATTTGACAAAAATCAGGGAAACTCAGTGGACATATTTTCCATATATAAGAGTTTCAACACATGGCCATTTTCAAAATATTGGACAAAACCTCCCAAAACCATTTCTGCCCATTTCAAGGATTTGAAATATTTCCATAGGAAGTATTTTCATAAAAATCCAAGGAAAATCCAGCAAGTCAAAAATGCATATTGTGGTCACCTTGACAATCCTCATCTCAATTAAGGTCAGTTTGGTTCAACAAAATGCACCAAAACCCTATCTGAATAGAATCAAATTTGAACAACTTTGTACTACCAACTTTATCTCCTTGACCCCAACTTTTGTGATCATGTTCATATGACCAAATGAGGCCACTACACCAAGTGGTGCATGAAGGAGAAATGATTTCATCAACTAGATCTGCACAAGTTCATTTCTGCTAATTTCTAGGGTTTACAAAAGTTGCATTGGCAACTTTGCCCAAATAAGCTCAAAATTGGTGGAAGGCCCTAATTATATGTTTCATTCCATCCTGTGGAGTCTCATGGCAAATGGAAACCATCTACTGGCCCAAACCAGCATCAAACACCTTATGCCACTTTACAAAAATCCCATTTTTGGCCTCTTCCACTAATCTCCGTAGGCTCAACTTTCTACAACGACCCCTCCTAGTCCCCCTCTAGCACCTGTGTGCTTTGCTGTCCAAGGAAGCAATGATGAAGGGGGGAGAACCCCATTTTTCTTCTCTAGACAGTGGATTCCTCTCTCTCTCTCAACCTCCCTCTCTCCTCTCAGCCTTCCAGAGCATCCAAGGCACTCCCCAGCTTTTGCCCATCCCCCCTGCAGCTGCCAGACGCAAGTGGATGCACGCGGACGCGGGAAAGCCGCGGATGCCGGCCAAAGTCGCGCTCTGGAGCTCCTGGCAGGGCACCCGACCGTTGACGCCGTGCCTCCCGGCCACCTCGAGCCTCCCCCGCGCGCTAGTCGATGCCCCTCAACGTCCGCTCCATGCCAGCAGGACGCCCACTTGCTCATGCGCCCTCCTCTCTCTCCTGCAGCTCGCGCCAGAACGCCGCCCTGTTCAGCCAATGCTCACACCGCTCCTATGGCCCACCCGCAGCTCGCCCCGCTCCTCCTCTCTCTCCCTGGCACCCTAGAGCACTCCCACGAGCACCCCCGAGCCCTCCATTCCCTCTCTAACGGACACCCGAGCCGATCCTGCGGGCACCCGTAGGCCGCGCCTACGGTAGACTTCGGCCAGCCTACAAAAGGCTACCTCGAGCCTCTCTATCACTCCGTGTCGCCCCCCCACACTCCTAATCCACCTCCCGCACCACCCATTTGTCCCCAGAGCCGCTCGAGCTTGAGATCGAGCTCGAGCTCCGCCGCCTCGACTCGTCGGCATTCGCGAGGTACAAGCCTCCTTCGCCCTCATTCTCTCTCGATCTGGTACCACGCAGCACCACTAACCTCTTCCCCTCTCTTCCCCCACTCTTTTGCAGCCGGGAACGGCCGGAACCACCGAGGCCCGAAGCACCTCCGCCGCGTGACCTCGTCGCCGGCGATCCAGGCTGCTCCGGTGACCAACTCCACCTCCACCCGAACGGCGACACGACGCTGAGCCCATCCGTGCCCTCGCCCAACCTCGCCGTGCCCTGCATCGTCGCTGGTGAGCCCGCCTCCCCCTCTGGCCTGAGGTTGAAGACGACGGTCGTGGGGCCCGTCGGTCAGCCTCACATTCTGACGGGTGGGCTCTACCTGTCAGGTTTGAAACGCATGCGCGCGCGTATCGTTTCGCCCGTCGGCTGAAGGCGTATTTTGAAATTACGCCTTCGACATGGCAGCCTCGCGCGGGCTGGATCCTCTCTGGGCCTGCTGCGCTGTGGCTGTTCTGGCCCGGTTGCACGGTGCCCTTTTTCCTTTTTCTTTTCTGCTAAACTTGCAAAAATTCCACAGGATTAAATAAACATCCAAATGCAATAATTCTAGCTCCTAAATTCTTGTAAAAATCTCACCTATTTAATGGTGTAACTTTCATACATTCCCAACCAACTTTTCTGTGCTGTTCAAATTTAAATGCAAATTTGAACAATTAAATCCTTGTCTGAAAATCCATTGCTCTGTCCCTGTAGCTCCAGATCCAAAAATAAGAATTTTTCGCTTCTCAGTTTTAACCCTAGTATTTAACAAAAATGAGTTGACATTTTTCTGAGCACTTTGGTTTTTCTGTTTTATTATTGCCTTATTTTTCTCGTTAATATTTTGCGACGATAGATTGCGTTGCTGACGAAGGAGTTGGACCAGAAGACTTTGAAGACCCAGAAGACTTTGTTGAGCCAGGCAAGCAGCCCTTTGACCATGTCTATGAAACCCTTTTTATGCATGTCATATAGAACTTTATTAGTGTTGGATCGGAATCATGATGAGATGGTAACCACTTTGATGGGTTGCCTCTATTACTTCCTCGTTGATACTTGCATTGTGCATGACCCTACCTCCTTATGAGGGTTATGTCGGTGGGACTAGATAGGATGCTAAAGTAGTGCTACGCAAAAAGGGACGGGAATATGCATGGTGATGGAGACGAAGTATTTTCAAAAGACTTTTCAAAAACCCCCATCGGGTGCCACTTATGCCCGGGGGAGATGATGAGTTTGGTAACCACTTGATGACGAAGTGGTGTACCGAGGCAAGTGTGTGTGTTGTTTTTCAAAACGGATTGGTTTTAGTTGCGACCATTATTCCAACCTTACATGCGCAACCACTCTACCCTTGTATGGGAAAGGGCATTATTGATTACCTAGGCCGATACTAGCTTGGAGCCCGCATTACTAGTGACGGGAGAGTTGTTTGTGCGCTCTCTCGGGACGGGGTCGTGGCAGGTAGGGCGGCCATGACTATTTTCACAGGGCACCGGATACACCGTTGTGTCCCCTCTCGGATGTTACAATCTCGAGTGAGTCTCGTATGATGTACATCGTGAGGATACGGAACAACGAGTGGACTCCATGTTAGTGTCGTCTAGGGGAAGATAGTGATCGAGTGCTTACCCCGTGTACTTGAGGTACCGCAGGTCGTGGATGACACGGAAATTCCCCGGATCTTGTGGGTAAAGTGTGCAACCTCTGCAGAGTGTAAAACTATTCGAATAGCCATGTCCACGGTCAAGGACAGTTGGGTAACCGCTCTTGGGCTACGTCCACATGTTACAAACCAGTGTGTGTGTTTGGATAAGTGGGAAGATCTACGTGGGTCAAGTCAAGGGACTTGACATGATTGAGTTGGGTTGATGCCCACTCTATCTATGTTGATATCTGTAACCTGTCCTCATGGTTACTTGAATTCTCCTGATGCATGTCTTACAAGTGGTTGAACGTGTCATTGCACTCAAAACTAGCTTTCTGCAAAAATTTACCTATATCATGCATTGTTGTATCTTGAAACAAAACATGGGTTGCTTGCGAGTACATTCAAAGTACTCATTGGCTTGCCACTGGTTATTTAATTGGCCAGGCATGGAAGAACAGGAGTTCGAAGAAGAGTTCTTTGGAGTCGAACATGCGAACTAGGACGTTTCCCAGTCAGAATGCCTGTAGGGTTAAGGCAGATGGCTTGGGTCCAAGTTGTTATTGAAGATTTCCGCTGCGATGATACACTCAAGACTTGACCATAATGGTCCTACCTGTGTAAAACGGTATGTATGGATGTAAGACTCTTGTTATTCAGCTTCTGTGTGTTCAGTGAGCATTGATCTCTGGGATCACTATAGATGTGCATTCGGTGATCTCGACTTATGAGTTGGGGTCCCCACAAAACCGTAGGAATTTTAATTTCCACTTGTCCTCCTTTTCAAATTCCTATTCACGAAGCACAATACTAAGAGATAGTAGCATAATAGCATTATAACCATACATTTTCTTGTGGTTTGACTTAATCTCATCATGCTTCTTTGCATCCTGTGATCTTCCAATTCTTGTGAACCAAACACCCAGATTGGCAGAAATCCTGTGTTTTTAAATTCTCTGTTTTGCCCGTGCATTCCTATCCTATTCCTTTCTATTTCCTATCCCTGCATTGTTAGAATCGTCAAATTCAAACAAGCCCTTACACAATTACTTCTATTACAGATATGTGTCAAAGGAAACCTTGTGTAGTCTATCTTCTCCTGCTACATTGTGTTCCACCCTAGCTCAGCTACTCCATCGACGAAAGGGTTCACCACAACAGGGATCCGCTCTCCAGACTTTCTTTCGCCGCCTCAGATCTTCTTCCCTGCCGCCGGCGGCCACGACAAATGCATTACCATCATCAATTGAGCAGATGACCTTGAGGACTACACGGGTCTGCAAGAGAGGTCGCACTCTTCCGTGTCTGCTTACGTTATGCATCACTTAATATGATGACATGCTACTTTATCATCGTGTTCACCTATTGGACTCTGAGTCAGGTCCAAACTAATGCTGAAACTTAAGTTTTTAAATGGTTGTGTGGTATATATTGGGGCAGCAATCGATTCTATCTGTCTACTATCTGGTTAATCTCGGGTGTCTACTATGAGTTTCATGTTGGGTGCAAACAAACATTAAAGGAGCCATTATCTGTATTTTTTAACTAAAGCTATTATCTGCCTGCTATCATTGGTTTTGGGTCTATCCACAGTCTGGTACCATCACTCTGGATTTGTGCATGCACTCCTTACATAATCTTACTATGTTTTATTCCTATGAATGTCAGTTATTGTAAACAAAGGAGCTGAACATGTAGAGCCAAAGAGACGAGCCTTGCGTGGCAATAAAATTTCATTTAGACTGATAACCCACAAGTATAGGGGATCACAACAGTTTTAAAAGGGTAGAGTATTCAACCCAAATTTATTGATTCGACACAAGGGGAGCCAAAAAATATTCTCAAGTATTAATAGTTGAGTTGTCAATTCAACCGCACCTGAAAGACTTAATATCTGCAGCAAAGTATTTAGTAGCAAAGTAATATGGAAGTAGCGATAACGGTGGCAAAAGTAATAGTAATAGTTTTGTAGTGATTGTAGCAGTGGCAACGGAAAAGTAACTATGCAAAGATCAGTATGTGAAAAGCTCATAGGCAATGGATCAGTGATGGATAATTATGTCAGATGCGATTCCTGATGCAACAGTTATAATATAGGGTGACACAGAACTAGCTCCAGTTCATCAATGTAATGTAGGCACGTATTCCGAATATAGTCATACGTGCTTATGGAAAAGAACTTGCATGACATATTTTGTCCTACCCTCCCGTGGCAGCGGGGTCCTATTGGAATAATAGAGTACCGGAACAAAGAATTAAAACTTAATGAATACATGAACTCCTCAAACTATAGTCATCACCGGGAGTTGTCCCGATTATTGTCACTTCGGGGTTACCGGATCATAACACATAGTAGGTGACTATTGACTTGCAAAATAGGATCAAGAACTCACATATATTCATGAAAACATAATAGGTTCGGATCTGAAATCATGGCACCCAGGCCCTAGTGACAAGCATTAAGCATAGCAAAGTCATAGCAACATCAATTTCAGAACATAATGGATAATAGGGATCAAACCTGAACAAAAACTAACTCGATTACATGATAAATCTCATCCAACCCATCACTGTCTAGCAAGCCTACGATGGAATTACTCACGCATGGCGGTGAGCATCATGAAATTGGTGATGGAGGATGGTTGACGATGACGATGACGACGGATTCCCCTCTCCGAAGCCCCGAACGGACTCCAGATCAGCCCTCCCGAGAGAGATTAAGGCTTTGCGGCGGCTCCGTATCGTAAAACTCGATGAATCCTTCTCTTTGATTTTTTTCTCCCCGAACGTGAATATATAGAGTTGGAGTTGACGTCGGTGGAGCCTCAGGGGGATCACGAGGCTGGGGGCGCGCCCCAGGGGGTGGGCGTGCCCTCCACCCTTCTGGATAGGGTGTGGGCCCCTTGGTGTTGATTCTTTCGCCAGTGTTTTTTATAAATTCCAAAAATATTCTCCGTGAAGTTTCAGGTCATTTCGAGAAATTTTATTTCTACACAAAAATAACACCATGGCAATTCTGTTGAAAACAGCGTCAGTCCGGGTTAGTTCCATTCAAATCATGCAAGTTAGAGTCCAAAACAAGGTCAAAAGTGTTTGGAAAAGTAGATACGATGGAGACGTATCAACTCCCCCAAGCTTAAACCATTGCTTGTCTTCAAGCAATTCCGTTGACAAACTGAAAGTGATAAAGAGAAACTTTTACAAACTCTGTTTGATCTTGTTGTTGTGAATATGTAAAGCCAGAATTCAAGTTTTCAGCAAAGATTATGAACCAACCATATTTGCAATAACATTTAGTTCTTTGTTTACTCATATCAATGGCATAATCAACTAGCGAGCAATAACAATAAATCTTGGATGACAACACTTTCTCAAAACAATCATAATATGATATAACAAGATGGAATCTCGCTAGCCCTTTTTGAGACCGCAAAACATAAATGCAGAGCGCCTCTGAAGCTCAAGGACTGAATAAACATTGTAATTCATTGTAAAAGAGATCCACTAACACTCATACTCAATGTAAATTAATAGTAATGCATGCACATGACAGCGGTGCTCTCCAACTAGTGCTTTATAATAAGAGGATGATGACTCAACATAAAATTACATAGGGAGGCTCTACGCAGAGGGAAGCAGGGATTTGCAGAGGTGCCAGAGCTCGAGTTTTGAAATAGAGATAAATAATATTTTGAGTGGTATACTTTCGTTGTCAACATAACAACCAAGAGATCTCGATATCTTCCATGATACACACATTATAAGCAGTTCCCAAACAGAATGGTAAAGTTTATACTCCCCCACCACCAACAAACATAAAAACCATGGCTTGTATGAAACAATGGGTGCGTCCAACTAACAACAATCATGGGGGAGTTTTGTTTGCAATTATTTTAATTTAAGCACGGGACTGGGCATCCCGGTTACCAGCCATTTTCTCGTGAATGAGGAGCGGAGTCCACTCCTCGTGAGAATAGCCCACCTAGCATGGAAGATATAGACAGCCCTAGTTGATACATGACCTATTCAAGCATACAAAACAGAATTTCATTTGAATGTTTGGAGTTTGGCACATACAAATTTACTTGGAACGGCAGGTAGATACCGCATATAGGAAGGTATGGTGGACTCATATGGAATAACTTTTGGGGTTTATGGAAGGGATTCACAAGCAGTATCCCCGCTTAGTACAAGTGAAGGTCAGAAAGAGACTGGGAAGCGACCAACTAGAGAGCGACAACAGTCATGAACATGCATTAAAATTAATCAACACTAAGTGCAAGCATGAGTAGGATATAATTCACCATGAACATAAATATCGTGGAGGCTATGTTGATTTTGTTTCAACTACATGTGTGAACCTGTGCCAAGTCAAGCCACTCGAATCGTTCAAAGCAGGATACAACCCTATCATACCACATCACAACCATTTTAATAGCATGTTGGCACGCAAGGTAAAAAATTATAAACTCCTAGAAAATTAAGCATGGCATGAGAAACTATAATCTATAATTGTCATTGCAAACATGTTTCATTCATAATAGGCTGAATCAGGAACAATGAACTAATCATATTAACAAAAACAAGATAAGTCGAGTTCATACTAGCTTTTCTCATCTCAATCAGTCCGTCATATATCGTCATTATTGCCTTTCACTTGCACGACCGAACGGTGTGGATAATAATAATAATAATAGAGCACGCGCATTGGACTAAGCTGGAATCTGCAAGCATTTAATACAAGGGAGAAGACAAGATAATATGGGCTCTTGGTTAGATCAACAATAATGCATATGAGAACCACTCAACATTTTCATCATTGTCTTCTCCTCTCGACCCCCAAAGAAAAGAAAAGAAACAAAACTATTTACACGGGAAAGCTCCCAACAAGCAAAAGAAGAACAAGAAATCTTTTTGGGTTTTCTTTTAATTACTACTACATGCATGGAAAGCAAACTAGCTAAAAGATGCAACTAATTTTTTTTGGTTTTTATAAAGGTTGTTTAGACACACAAGAAGAAGACTTAAAAAGAAATTAAACAAGAATGGATAGTACAATTAAAAAGTATGAGCACCGACAACTGGCAGGAGTGTGTAAGTAGGAATGTAATGTCGGTGAGAAATATGTACTCCCCCAAGCTTAGGCTTTTGACCTAAGTTCGTCTATGATCACTGCTGGCCTAGTGGATAACCAAAGTTGTAGTTGGGATCGTACTGAGATGCAGCAGCTACTGCCTGACGAGCTGCAACTTGGAGGTGAGCTGCCTCTATCCTCCTCTCATATTCGTTCACTTCCTCCCTGGTTATAACATATCTCCTTTTTGCCTGAAAGTCAAAGAAAGTAGGAGCAGGGAGGGCAACATGGACGGTGCGCCGTTTGTCAAAGATTAGTCGGTACTGGAGGAATTGTTCATTCCTCTCAACAAACTGATGGCGAACCATGGCATTATAATCTAGGAAAGCAGGAAGTAACTCTATATCATTTCCATGTATGGGTATATTAAGATAATTAGCTACACGAGTTGCATAAATTCCACAGAACAAATCTCCACTTACACTGTTGTGATGTAACCTTCATGCAACAATGGCCCCCAAGTTATATTGTTTATCACCTAATACTGCACTCTTGAGGACACTAAGATCTGGAACACACATGTGACAAGCCTCATCTTTACTATTAATGCATCTACTAATGAAGAGAGCAAAATAATATTTGGAATGTAAATGAATGCTCCCTATGGTAGCTTGTGTGATTTCTCTAGATCCCCCACAGTAATACTAGCAAGTAAGTCTTTATATTCATATTTGCGAGGTTCACTAACATTGCCCCACTGCGAGAGTTTACAAGAAATATTAAAATCTTCTAGGTCCATGGTATATGATTTATCCTAAAGATGAAATAGAACAGTGTGAGAATTGCGCGAGGATGTAAATTTAAACCTTCTCACAAAGGAATCAGTTAGGTAACAGTATTGCGGGCACTTATCTAACACGAAGCCCTCAAGATCAGCATTACGCACATACGCGTCAAATTCATCCTTGATACCTGCTTGGACCATAAACTCTTCTGACGGCCATTCACAAGGCCGCACTTGAGCTTCCCTGGGTAGTTCATTGTCCAGCTCACGTATCGCGAGCCTGGGTCCTTGCTTCCTTGAGGAACCACCTTGGTACAATTTCCTAAACATATTTCTTCCTCTGAAAAATTTCTGAAATTTTTAGTGACTCAAAATAAAAGTGAACCAAACTCAACAAGATTAATAGCAACTACTCCCACAAGTGCCTAGAAGCTATATCATGCATTAAAACTACTTTGGACCATATAAAATTGACATGCAAGCTCAAGAACAGGGTCACCTAAGCAGCAAAATTTGCAATAAATAAAGCACTAGAACAAAAACTAATTGGACCATTGGAGGAGTCACATACCGAAGAACAATCCCCCAAAGCAGTTTTGTGAATGGAGCTTTGAGCAAGGAGATCGAAAATGGCAGCAAGATGAGCTAGAACACGGGTTTGAGCTGTGGGAGGATTTTTTCTAGAGGAAGAGCAAGTGTGTGGGTGCTAGAATAAGTGGAGGGGATCAACTAACATGGTTGATCAAGTCTTGTTAACAAACTCTTTCCGAATTGCATGAGACCGGATAATTTTCTAATAACACTAAGTTACCTCAACGAGGATATGAACGTCCCCAACAATAAGAATATCATATTTCTTCTTGACAGTAGGAAGAGGAAATTCAAAAACTCCAATAGTAATCATTGAAATTTTTCCAATAGAATTGATACTATGGATTTGAGGTTGTTTCCTCGAAAAGTGTACCGTATGCTCATTACCATTAACGTGAAAAGTGACATTTCCTTTGTTGCAATCAATAACAGCCCCTGCAGTATTCAAAAAGGGTCTACCAAGAATAATAGACAAACTATCGTCCTCGGAATATCAAGAATAACAAAGCCCGTTAAAATAGTAATGTTTGCAACCAGAACAGGCACATCCTCACAAATACTGACAGGTATAGCAGTTGATTTATCGGCCATTTGCAAAGATATTTCAGTAGTTGTCAGCTTATTCAAATCATGTCTACGATATAAACAAAGAGGCATAACATTAACACCGGCTCCAAGATCACATGAAGCAGTTTTAACATAGTTTCTCTTAATGGAGCATGGTATAGTTGGTACTCCGGGATCTCCTAGTTTCTTTCGTATTCCACCCTTAAAAGTATAATTAGCAAGCATGGTGGAAATTTTTCATCTTCCGGTATCTTTCTTTTATTTGTGACAATATCTTTCATATACTTATCATAAGGATTCATTTTAAGCATATCAGTCAAACGCATACGCAAAAAGATAGGTCTAATCATTTCAACAAAGCGCTCAAAATCCTTGTCATCCTTTTTCTTGGATGGTTTAGGAGGAAAAGGCATGGGTTTCTGAACCCATGGTTCTCTTTCTTTAACGTGCTTCCTAGCAACAAAGTCTCTCTTATCATAACGTTGATTCTTTAATTGTGGGTTATCAAGATCAACAGCAGGTTCAATCTCTACATCATTGTTATTGCTAGGTTGAGCATCAACATTAACATCATCATTAACATTATCACTAGGTTCATGTTCATTACCAGATTGTGTTTCAGCATCAGAAATAGAAATATCATTGGGGTTCTCAGGTGTGTCAACAACAGGTTCACTCGAAGCATGCAAAGTCCTATCATTTTTATTTTTCTTCTTTTTAGAAGAAATAGGTGCATCAACATTAGTTCTATGAGAATCTTGCTCAATTCTCCTAGGGTGGCCCTCAGGATACAAAGGTTCCTGAGTCATTCTACCCCCTCTAGTCACAAAACTAACAGCATTATCATTTTTGTTATTATTAATTCATTGAGCAAATCATTCTGAGCTTTAAGCACTTGTTCTACTTGAGTGGTAACCATAAAAGCATGTTTACTAATAAGTTTAAGCTCGCCTTTAACTCTAGACATATAATCACTCAAGTGTTCAATCATATAAGCATTACGTTTCAATTGTCTACCAACATAAGCATTGAACTTTTCTTTTTTAACAATAAAATTATCAAACTCATCTAAGCATTGGCTAGCATACTTATAACGAGGAATATCACCTTCATCAAATCTATAGAGAGAATTTACCTTTACTACCTGTGTCGGGTTATCAAGACCATGTACTCTTGAATAGGTGGTAAATTCTTAATATCTTCAGCTTTAATACCCTTTTCTTTCATAGATTTCTTTGCCTCTTGCATATCTTCAGGACTGAGAAATAGAATACCCCTTTTCTTCGGAGTTGGCTTAGGGGTTGATTCAGGAAGTGTTCAATCATTATCATTACTCAATATATTATTCAATAGCAATTTTGCTTGCTCAGAGTTCTTTCCCTGAAAATGCAACTAGCACAACTATCTAGGTGGTCTCTGGAAGCATCGGTTAGTACATTATAAAAGATATAAATTATTTCATTTTTCTTGAGAGGATGATCAAGCAAAGCATTAAGTAATCTGAGAAGCCTCCCCCAATCTTGTGCGAGACTCTCTTCTTCAATTTGCACAAAATTATATATTTCCCTTAAGGCTGCTTGTTTCTTATGAGCGGGGAAATATTTAGCAGAGAAATAATAAATTATATCCTGGGGACTACGCACACAACCAGGATCGAGAGAATTAAACCATATTTTAGCATCACCCTTTAATGTGAACGGAAATAACTTAAGGATATAGTAGTAAAGATTTTCTTCTCATTAGTGAATAGGGTGGCTATATCATTCAATTTAGTAAGATGTGCCACAACAGTTTCAGATTCATTGCCATGAGGATTAGATTCAACTAAAGTAATTATCTCAGGATTGATAGAAAAATCATAATCCTTATCAGAAATATAGATAGGTGAAGTAGCAAAAGCAGGGTCATATTTCATTCTAGCATTCAAAGACTTTTCTTTCAGCTTAGATAACAGTTTCTTAAGATTATATCTATCTTTGCAAGCTAAAAGATCTCTAGCAGTTTCTTCATCCATAACATAACCCTCAGGCACATCAGGCAATTCATACCTAGGAGAGAATCTCCATCATCACTTTCATCAATATTACCAGTTTCAATAATTTCATTCTCTCTAACCCTATCAAGTTGTTCATCAAGAAATTCACCTATTGGCACAGTATTATCAAGCATAAAAGTAGTTTCATCATAAGCATCATTCATAGAAGAAGTGGCATCATCAATAACATGCGACATATCAGAATCAATAGCAGGAGTAGGTGTCGCAAGTTTACTCAAGACAGAAGGTGAATCAAGTGCAGAGCTAGATGGCAGTTCCTTACCTCCCCTCATAGTTGACGGAAAAATCTTGGTTCTTTCATCTTTCAAGTTCCTCATACTGATCAACAGATATAAATCCCAAGTGACTCAAAGAATAGAGCTATGCTCCCCGGCAACGGCGCTAGAAAATAGTCTTGATAACCCTCAAGTATAGGGGATAACAACAATTTTCCAGGGTAGAGTATTCAACCCAAATTTATTGATTTGACACAAGGGGAGGCAAAGAATATTATCAAGTATTAATAGTTGAATTGTCAATTCAACTGCACCTGAAAGACTTAATATCTGCAGCAAATTATTTAGTAGCAAAGTAATATGGAAGTAGCGGTAAGGGTGAGAAAAGTAATAGTAACAGTTATGTAGTGAGTGTAGCAGTGGCAACGAGAAAGTAACTAAGCAAAGATCAATATGTGAAAAGCTCGTAGGGAATGGATCAGTGATGGATAATTATGTCGGATGCGATTCCTCATGCAACAGTTATAACATAGGGTGACATAGAACTAGCTCTAGTTCATCAATGTAATGTAGGCATGTATTCAGAATATAGTCATACGTGCTTATGGAAAAGAACTTGCATGACATCTTTTGTCCTACCCTCCCGTGGCAGCGTGGTCCTATTGGAAACTAAGGGATATTAAGGCCTCCTTTTAATAGAGTACCAGAACAAAGCATTAACACTTAGTGAATACATGAACTCCTCAAACTATAGTAATCACCGGGAGTGGTCCCGATTATTGTCACTTCGGGGTTACCGGATCATAACACATAGTAGGTGACTATTGACTTGCAAAATAGGATCAAGAACTCACATATATTCATGAAAACATAATAGGTTCAGATCTGAAATCATTGCACTCGGGCCCTAGTGACAAGCATTAAGCATAGCACAGTCATAGCAACATCAATCTCACAACATAATGAATACTAGGGATCAAACCTTAACAAAACTAACTCGATTACATGATAAATCTCATCCAACCCATCACCGTCCAGCAAGCCTGCGATGGAATTACTCAAGCACAGCGGTGAGCATCATGAAATTGGTGATGGAGGATGGTTGATGATGACGACGGTGATGGATTCCCCTCTACGGAGCCCCGAACGGACTCCGGATCAGCCCTCTCGAGAGAGATTAGGGCTTGGCGGCGGCTCTGTATCGTGAAACGCGATGAATCCTTCTCTCTGAATTTTTTTCTCCCTGAACGTGAATATATAGAGTTGGAGTTGATGCCGGTGGAGCCTCAGGGGGGGCCACAAGGCAGGGGCGTGCCCTTGGGGGTGGACACGCCCTCCATCCAAAAATATTCTCCGTGAAGTTTCAGGTCATTCCGAGAACTTTTATTTCTGCACAAAAATAACACCATGGCAATTCTGCTGAAAACACCGTCAGTCCGGGTTAGTTCCATTCAAATCATGCAAGTTAGAGTCCAAAACAAGGTCAGAAGTATTTGGATAAGTAGATACGATGGAGATGTATCACAGACGTCGCTCCGTGGTGGGCACAAAGGCAGTTGTCCGTGTCAAAATTGGCAGATCTCGGGTAGGGGGTCCCCAACTGTGCGTCTAAGGATCGATGGTAACAGGAGACAGGGGACACGATGTTTACCCAGGTTCGGGCCCTCTTGATGGAGGTAATACCCTACTTCCTGCTTGATTGATTTTGACGAGTATGGGGGTTACAAGAGTTGATCTACCTCGAGATCATATGTTGTGGTCTAAACCCTACATGTATGATGAGTAATGTCATAATAATCTATCGACTAGCCTGGCCTTGGTTTATATAATGCACCAGAGGCCTAGGATAACAAGAGTCCTAGCCGAATACGTTGGTGGAGAGGAGTCCTTGTCTTCATCACCAAGTCTTGCGGAATCTTCCTCGTTTATGTCATCGGCTGTCCGAACTAGCCCATTAGTGAACCGACGTGGGGGTCCTTGGCCTGACCCATTGGTCAGGAGACGACGTGGTGAGTACCCCCAAGTCCAGGACACCGTTAGTAGCCCCCCGAACCGGTCTTCAAATTGGGGACGCTCCTCGATTCTTCCAAACTTTTCTTCATCTTCGGTCGTCGTTCTTGAAAACTGGTTCAAAAAATCTTCTTATCTTCGATCTTGAGAATTGCCGAAGTAAATACGAAGAGTTTACACGTCAGGTATCCGAGGAGCCCCTTTAAGTTATCGGCCATTATCAATGCCTTGTTATTTTTAGGCCCACCTCGGGTTTGAAGTGTTTCCCATGCGGCGGTGTCCTCTCGCGTCCGAGCTCCAACGCCTGATTGCATTCGAGGTATCTTCTGCAGCCGAGCACCAACGCCAGACCGCTTCCGGGCTTCAATGTTGGAATGTATCCAAGCTCCAACGCTGGACTGTATCCGAGCTGTCATAGATTACCTTGGTCTTGAAAAAGTTTTAGCCGAGCTTAATGCCGGAAATGCCCTCTAAGGGGCCAGCCACTTGCATCCGAGCTATATGCCGAACTGCTTCCGAGGTGGCTCAGCACCTCGGTCATGGGCTGATTGTTTGCGGATTTTATTTCTGATGCGTATAAATTTATTTTCTATTAATATGTATAACTAGTAGCCCTCAAGGTCTGTGTCGGTCTAAAACCCGAGATGCGCCTGAAGGAAAACATAAAACTGCTGATCCTAGTAGCCCCTGAGACCCAGGTCGATTCACGAAATCGGCCTGAGGATCAACTCCTAGCTCGACGGCATACGTAGGAATAGAAATGTAGTGTAATATATTAGAAATAATGATCGGCGGACAGGCCCCCGAAAGAGGGTTGTGTGAAGTTGCCACAATATATTAGCCTGATGCCAGATAGGTCCATATGGTACCTATTGTTGTCCGAAGACGCGTTTGCCTATAGTTCGGTTAAGCCGAACACTAAGCACTTTCAATTTTCTGCATTGAACAGGCAACACAGTAGCCCCCGAGACACTAGTCGGGTGGCAACACCAGATCAAGGGGTCGATGTGCCCCTTCAATATTTGTAAATAATAAGCCCGGTAGCCCCGAGCCTTAATGTGGGCACGGGTGGCCAAATTAAGGATCGATATCCAGAGTAAAATCACAAATTATGTGTAATGATTCTACGTATCCAAGTACGTTACATCATTAATGCTCGGATCTGCATTGTACAAGACTTTGTTGACCGACCATCGGCCTCAACCTCTTCATTCAGTAGCCGAGGAGTGTTTTCCTACTTTATAAAGTCGTTATAAGGGCAAAAGATTTATAGAAAACAAGGCAATCCGGCCATACGGTTTTATAAACAAAGGTACACAGAGAGATATATTATATTATGTTTTAACATAAGGAACATCTTCCAAAGAAAATAGTCATGCTTATCATGATCATGAAACCTCACATCCGATCAATGTGGGAGGAAAATATTGAGGATTTAGTTCAGGGAAAGTTCCCGAACTCTATGGTATTAGTGAACCAAAATTTTCACTTCCGTTGTTGCCGACCAATGTGATCCTTTATGATTGTTAGATTTTGGCTTCACCCAGTCTGAGGTACTTACTCGGATGACGCGGTAGTAACAATCACAAAGGTGCTCCCTTTACCAACTAGCCAAACAATCGGGAACCTAGGGGTAAGCACAAGAGCCAGGCAACCCAGCTTGGCCAAAATCTTAAGTCAAATTGATGCATATTTATGGCTTTATAGCAATGGTTATGGAAGGTAGCCCTCATATATAAAATACGAACGCCGATGATATATTTGTTTTAACTCCGTTACGACCGTTTATGAATTGAAAGTGGCCCATCGTCGGCTTCTACCCCTTTGTAGATACTACGTAGGGTGTTTCCGCTATAACAAGACAACCCTTAGCCGATGTCTCGGTGCCCGAAGGCGGTTGTGTTAGCAGAAACGAGGCAATCAGATATACGGGCTTTATAACTTTCACTTAGTCATAGGAGCTTTAAACTGGGGAAGCTAGCTACGAGCCCCTGGTTAGTGTTCGGCGACAGCCGAGGTCAAGCCGTAAACACTTCGGCCAATGTTATGAACGGCCCGTCCTTTAACATAGTCATAGGATTGCCGTCAAGTTTACGCTTATTGTGATAGTCAGTTTTCGGCTTTCTCCACTGAGGTGCTTAACCATGCGAGCTGGAAGCACAATCGCAGTGGTTATCCCTTTGCACACCTAGCCGAACAAAGCAGAACGTAGGAGGCAAGCACAGGAGCCGGGCAACCCAACTATTTGACCGAACACACAATTTGAAACCGATGCATATATAGCAATATCCGAGAATGTTTTTTCCGAATCTCTAAAGGTGTCCGGCGTTGCACTGCGAGACTTATGCTGGAAACACACAAATATTTTAAAAATCCCATGATCTTGGAAAACCAAAAAACGTCAGTAAAAACTTGACGTCCGAACAAGATCAAGTGTTTGGTGCCAATCCGAAAATTGGAAAAAAATTGTGCTTCTGTCGTGCTTTAACATGAACACATCCGATTTCAAGACTTCACGCGGGTCAGCATATGGCTTCAAGCTCCTTATCCCAAAGGCCGAGTACTTTTCTGAGGTCAGTTTGGCAAGCTAAACTTGAGCGGCTTTTAGAGAGAAGATAGGCTATCTGGCTATTGACCATACACTCAAGTCGAAAAAGGAGCGGTAGAAAAAGACTTTGCAACGACCAAGAAGAAAACACATTTATAAAACAACTCATATAAATTTTAAGAGCCCCCAAGTGACTTGGGTAAAACTATTTTATGTATAATGATTGTATGTACCGAAGTACTCATATCATATATGTGTTCGCCTGAACTTTAAACACGTCTTAACCGACCGTCCGCTTCTCCCTCTTCGACCAAGGGCCAAAAAGTGTTATGTACTCCACCCGTCGAGAATATCGACGATGTTTCCGATAACTAGGCAATCAGGCCATAAGGCTGTAACAGACAAAGCACGCTCAGGGAACTTATGCTATATTACTGACGAAGTGTAAGAAGCATCTTCGAAGAAAACAGTACCCCCACCGATACCTTTCTTCAGTTGCTCATTATTACTATGAGACTTATGCAATAGATTTTTTGTACTCATGAGTTCCATTGTGTGCCGACCATGATGGAAAACAATAAGAGTGCTAGCTTTCTGCTTCACCCAGTCTGAGGTACTAACTCGGATGACCCGGTAGTAACAATCACAGAGTGTGTGCTTTCACTGCCTAGCCGAACAATCGGGAACGTAGGGGTAAGCACAGGAGCCAAGCAACCCAGCTTGCGAAACACTTACGTCAACATGGTGCATATTGTGGCATAGTACACGAACAAGGAACGAAGCCATACAAGTATAATCATATGCAAGAAGAAAGGCTTCATAGGAAGCCCCTAGATAAACGGGGTATTTGAATTTGTGTGTCACAAACAATGTTTTGACAAGGAAGTTTTTCACAAACAACATTTTGCCAAAAAAGTATAATGCTTGGTCGAACCGAACAAAATTGAAAACTAAAAGTTCTTTAGCATGAAATCCACTTAGCTGGTTAATGTGCTCGTTATTGATGACACGGTCCGAGCTTACGGTAGGATTAGCTCCCGGCCCCCAAGCCGGTCCCGAGGTGGCAGAGTAAAGAGCTCGGCGCTCCGAAGTGGCGACATAGCACAACCAATGCAGGCCGACAGTGTGACGCCGAAGTACCCGGCGTGTGTTAATGAAGTGATGACGAAGCCCCCGGTCCAGCCGAGGTGGCATGGTATGTCGATACGCCGAGGTGACAGTGCTGCCCAATCCGGATCATTTACCTGTGTAGAGAAAATAGTGCAAGCCGGAGATAATAGTAATAATAATAATAAATTTTTTTAAAAAATGATGATGCATGATTAATAATTTATGCAAAGTAAGTAATAAAAGGAATATGGCCAGCGTGCCAAACACTCGATGAGGTAGAGCTCCCTCACCGATGCCGAAGTCCCGAGGCGACCGAACATGTCGGTATGGCAATTCGACCAACAAGGTGATCACGCGAGCCGATTTAGGCCGATTGGGACGATGATGTCGGCTTGCCGAAGTGACCGCGTGACGCAGCGGAAGTCGATTACCTACACATATAACATAGTGTAGTCCAACAATAATAATATAAATATATAAAAATCCTCACGTAATTAATTTGCACAAAATAATTTATTTAAAGATTTGTGGCCTGGCGACGAAGTCAATGTCGATGCAGGGCGTCGGCGTGATGCGGTAAAGGCATGGCAAAGCCGAACCACCATGCGAATGTCATTAATGTGGCCACCATTTGATAGACCTATGTACAGATAATGGAACAAACCAGAGTAATAATTCCTCGGAAAAAATAAACCCAAACAACCAAAATTACTAGGATTAATAGCACCTGGTTTATTTGTTGTAGGCAATCCAAAGAAATGTGACTCCCAAAATTGGGACTCGATCCACACACCCATTGCCTGATAGGCGATAAAGCGACAGCATGGCGATGCTGGCGAAGGTTGGCTTGCCGAGGCAAAGCTCTCGGTCTAGCTAACATGACGAAGCTGGTCGGCTAGTGATGCCGAAGCCACCAGAGTATGTTGATGAAGAAATAGCAAAGGTCCCCGATCCAGCCGAGGTGTTGAAGCCTCCATGTCAGCCCGATGAGTCGAACAGGTCGGCTGATGATGCCCGAAGTCACCGGGAGTAGGTTTGATGAAGATATGGTGAAGCCCCCGGTCCAGCCGAGGTGACGGGGTAGGTCGGTAAGGAGACGTTGCAGCTGCCGTGTCAGCCGAGGTGTTGAAGAAGTTCGGTGTGATGGACATCGGCATGAAGAAGCAACAGTGCGACCATGCCGACGCAGGTCGCAATTTGTGACGCGGTCAATGCCGGCTTGATGAAGTGACCATGCGGCGATGCCGGTGCGCCCACTCCGTGTGATCCGTGGGGTGGTGATGTTGGTGATGATTTGTCCTTTGCGATTCCGAACTCTTGTTCGGCTCGCCGAGATGATGATCCGAAGAAGTTGAGCTCGGCTCAACAAAGCAACGTGTCTAGTGCAGGTCGGCAGCTGTGAAGCAATATTGCCGGACTAGTTTGACACCAGCATGACGGTGAAGATTACATCCGAAAAGGAGTAAAATTTGTGAGCATGTGTTCGGAAACAAAACACTATACCCTAGAAAGAGATTCTTCCAAAAAGGTTGTCCAATATCTCGTACATGAAGAGAGATGACTCAGGTCAGATTCATATTCACGCAGAAAACAGATCTAAAAAGTGATGCACTAATCGGAAGGTTCTTGGAGTTTGAACGGTCGGATCGAGCTGAAATTTTGAGAGGTGGTAGATATGGAAATTCTGCATCAGATGAATGGTTGGATCTTCCAAATAACGTCCGAGCAGGGCTCTGGAGACCACTCCCTAAACTCGTCCTGATTTCCGTCCAGACTCGACAGGGCTCCGGTATATCGGAGATCGGCGGAGATTGCTCTATAGGAATGCGACGAAATTTTACAGGGTTATTATAGACTCAATTCCGCACAATTCCAATGAAGGAATCATCAAAGCAATGCTCGAGGAGATGGTGGCAGCGGGTACAAGTTGGCTGTCCGGAGGAATAGCACGGTCGCCTGAGGGCAACATTGACGTTGAGCCCCCGAGCTCCAAGGATGATTCCTCCATGATCATGATAGAGATCGGATTTGATGTTTGATGAAGGCCCTCGTCCAAACATGATGATTGGAGGCGGAGCACAGTCCTTGTTCAAGCCAAGGTAACCAGTCGAGCCGGCGACGAAGACGCCGACGTCGCAGTTGATCTGCAAGCGAGTCATTGATCCTTTGTCGATCACACAGCAGAACTCTCAATGAAAGCACCATTGTCGGTGTCAAAACCGGCAGATATCGGGTAGGGGGTCCCGAACTGTGTGTCTAAGGATCGATGGTAACAGGAGACAGGGGACACGATGTTTACCCAGGTTCAGGCCCTCTTGATGGAGGTAATACCCTACTTCCTGCTTGATTGATTTTGATGAGTATGGGGTTACAAGAGTTGATCTACCTTGAGATCGTATGTTGTGGTCTAAACCCTACATGTATGATGAGTAATGTCATAATAATCTATCGACTAGCCTATCCTTGGTTTATATAATGCACCAGATGCCTAGGATAACAAGAGTCCTAGCCAAATACGTCGGTGGAGAGGAGTCCTTGTCTTGATAACCAAGTCTTGTGGAATCTTCCTCGTATATGCCATCGTCTATCCGAACTGGCCCATTAGTGAACCGACGTGGGGGTCCTCGGCCTGACCCACTGGTCAGGAGACAACGTGGTGAGTACCCCAAGTCCAGGACACTGTCAGCAGCCCCCCTCCACCCATTTCGGATTGTAATCAAGAGGAAGATAACTGTTCTGAGGGAGATTCAGAAGGAGAAGACCACTCCTATTTACCCCCTGAGGTCTTCGCTCTAACTTAGCATGATGATGTTGGTAATATCATGCATATGGTGCCTTGCATTCCTTACTTTATACATGAAATATGCCATCTGCTTAGTTTAGACATGCTTTGTGTGAATGCCATCTATTTAGTTTCTTTATCGTATATGTGAATCATGAAATGCCATCTTGTTTAGCCAGGCATCATATGAGTGAATTTTGCAATGCCACCCTGGTTAGTGAGTCATCATATATGTGAATTATATCATTCCATAATTATTTTATTACGTGTTAAATTTGTCAAAAATTTTAGTACATTCAATTACTCTTCCTGTGCATCAGCCATTCAGTTCGGTCATGGAAAAATCTGGAGTGGAAACAAGGTCTTGAGAGCAGACAATGCTATCTGACGAAGCGCATGTCTTGCTGGTTATGGATAGCTCCTCAAAGGAGGATTCAGAGACACATGATCAGTCCTATTCCCCCTCCCCCCCCCACCGAGGTGCATGCTCTAACTTGGTAGGGTTATGTTTCTCATATCGTGCGTATGGTATCTTGAATTGCTATGTCATTTTCTTAGTTTAGACATGCTTTGTTGAATGCCACCTGTTTAGTGTCTAATTACCATATATGTGAATTACACAATGCCATCTTGTTGCAAGACATTATATATGTGAATTATGCAACGCTATATTGTTGCAAGGCATTATATATGTGAATTATGCAATGCCATGCTGTTTAGCCAATCATCATATATGTGAATTATATCATATCGTCCTTTTTTTGTATTTCTTGTTGCATTTGTCGACAATGTTTGTATATTCAACTGCTCTTCCTATGCATCAGCCATTTGAATTGGTGATGGAGAAATCTGGAGTGGAAACAAGGTCTTCAGAGCAGACAATGCTACCTGCTGAAGCAGATATCTTGCTGGTTACAGATAGTTCTTCGGAGGAGGATTCAGAGGCAGATGACTAGTCCTATTACCCCCCTGAGGTGTATGCTCAAACTTGGCAGGGTTATATTACTCATATCATTCATATGATGTATTGCAATGCTTAGTATTACATCATATAAACAATATTGAATGCCATCTCCTTAGTTAACACATCATATATACGATTGCCCTCTCCTCACTTGCTTAGTATATAAATCATATATTTGAATTATATCATGCCATGATTACATAGACAGCATGTATCTGAATTATGGCATGCCAACCCATTTTATAAAGACATAATATAGTTATATCATATCATCCTGTTACATAGTCATCATATTTTGAATTATGTCATTCTATCCGTGAATTATATCATGACATCATTGTCACAGGCCTAGCTAGTCATTGCTTGACTTTGCATAATCATCCATGCAACATGTTTAAATTCAAATGAACCTGAAATGGGGATGTTGAAACCCTAACACCAAATGGAATTCAATCAGGTCCAAATTTAAAATCTTTTCAACACTACAAAAAAAGACACATTCGTGACATTTTGGGTCGAACGAATTTTTTTTCTGTCATACATATGACACTTCTATGACGATAATTGTGACAAAACCCGGTATCATCATAGATGTGGTGGGCTCCTACTTCTATGACAAAAAATCATGACAGAAAATGGGCTTTTCGTCCTGGGCGGGCCGGAGACGCAGCTGCATGACATTCTTTGGGCCGTCCATGACGGAAAAAACCGTGGTAGAAGCGAGGGGGAGGAAAATTTCGGGGAGTTCCCGGTTACGGTGGGAGGTCGGGGGCCGAGCGATGCGCGTTTCTCTCGTACACGTACGCGCATGTGTGCGAGGCGTTGGCTCTAACTGAACCCGAGTGAGGCGTTGGGCTCTAACTGAACCCGAGCGATTGCACTGCAGGCTACGCGTTACTGAACCCGAGCGATCGATCGATGGCTGTTAACTGAACCCGATCGAGCGATTCCTTCGCTACTGCTGCTAACTGAAGCCGATCGATGCTGCCTCTGGGATGAACAGTGAGCAGTGTTGCGGGGGGGTTTATGAACAGTGAGCGGTGGCGTTGCCTCTGGATGAACAGGACCCCGTGGTGTGGCGGAGGGCTGGATGAACAGTAGACGGTGGAGGGGTGGTTGAACAGGACCCCATGGTATGGAGGGCTGGATGAACAATAGACGGTGGAGGGGTGCCCATGGAGGGGTGGTTGAACAGTAGCCGGTGCAGTAGCGCGCGGTGGAGGTTGGATGAACAGGAGCCCGTGGAGGCTGGAAGAGGTCGACGGTAGCCCGTGGAGGCTGGAGGAGGTTGACGGTGGAGATGAACAGTATCCCGTGGAGTCCCATTTTGTGGTACGCCACACCCCTCCCGGTGAACAGGACCCCCGTTTCGACCGTAGCGCTCCAACACAAGTCCGTTTCGTCCGTTTTGCGGTACGCCACACCCCTCCCTATCAACAGGACCCCCGTTTCGACCGTAGGAGTTCCGTTTCCTTCGTTTTGCGGTACGCCAGACCCCTCCCGATCAACAGGACCCCGTTCGGAACGTCGGAGGTCTGTTTCCTCCATTGTGCGGTACACCAGGCCTCGTTTCCATCGCCCGTTCCGTCCAAGCCCTCCCGATGAACAGGACCACACATTCCGTTCTGACCCAGCCGGTTGGTTCCCACACATTCTGTTGCCTCCCGATGAACACGACGCATTCTGTTGCCTGTCCATGAACACGACGCATTCCATTGCGTCCCCATGAACACGACGATGACGTTGTTTCTCCGTTCCGACCCAGCCATGTACACGTCCTTGGCAGTACGTATGCGCGAGTAGGTGTTCTAGACCCAGCCCATATGTACACATACGTGGCCGTATTTTATTTCTTGCACCCTGGCCGATGTACGTATGTGTACATGCTACGTGCGCGCCTCTACTACGACACGTACGCGCCTCTACTACGACACGTGTGCGCCTCTACATCCACCAGTATGTATGTACGTACACGTTCACGACCAGAATGACAATGCTACATACGCTTCGACCAGGTGGGTCCCGACTCTCAGGCACTTCCTTGCCTGCGAAGATGTAGCTGGTGGGTCCCAGGAGTCAGGGGGCGAATCGTTTTTTTGCCCAGACGCACTTCCTTGCATGCGAAGATGTAGCTGGTGGGTCCCAGCAGTCAGGGGGAAATGTTTTTTCACGAAATACAGTGGCCCGTCTGGTGGGTCCAAGCTGTCAGGTGGAGGAATCATTATTTTCCGTGTAATAAGGAGGCACTTCCTTGCTGTGGCCGTGGACCCAGCTGTCAGCCTCTCCACGTACAGTCCACGTCTGATGGAAGTCGTTCCTTGACCACGTTGACCATGCCGCGCCGAGAGCACCAGGGCGGTGGACGACGGCGAGGCCTAGGAAGGGGACGACGGGGAGCCGGGGAAGACGCGGCAGTGAAGCCCGCATGGAGAGGAGTACGAGGGTTCACTGGTTCGGCTACGGTGTGAGGTTGCCGTCGCTACAGGGCCTGGCCAGCGGTGGGAATCATAGGGGGCGGTGAGGCCTCCGTGGCAGCACAGCCGGCCATGGGAGGCAGGAGCCTGCGACACGACCGGCGCTGCTTTGGGTGGCTGGAGCAAGAAGACCAGAGTTTGAAGAAGCACTACGTCCGTTGGATGGACATCGTACGGTCACTAGAGCTAGAATCATTCATATTGACTAAAGTTGACAAAGGCCCCCGTCCCAGTCAACTCATTAGGCCCACAAGTCAGCCTCCCACCATGGTGGGTCCCAGCTAGCAGGGGGAGTATTCATTTTTTTGTGCGTAATAAGGAGGCACTTCCGGTGTGTCTGAGCTGACAGCGGGTGGGAAAGTTTTTTTCGCGAAATATGTTGGCCCGTTCGGTGGGTCCCAACAGTCAGGGGGGAAACATTTTTTTCGTGAAATAAGGTGGCCCGTCCGGTGGGTCCCTGCTGTCAGGTGGAGGAATAATTATTTTGTGCGTAATAAGGAGGCACTTCCTTGCGGCCTCCTGGACCCAGCTGTCAGCCTCTCCACGTACAGTACTCTTCCAATGGAAGTCGGTCATTGACCACGTTGACCACGCCTCGCCGAGAGCACCAGGGCGGTGGTCTGGACGACGGCGAGGCCTAGGAAGGGGACAGCACAGAGCCGGGGAAGACGCAGCAGGGGAAGCCCGCGCAGAGAGGAGTACGAGGATTCACAGGTTCGGCTGCGGTGTGAGGCTGTCATCGCTGCAGAATAACAGGGGGTGTGGGTGAGTAGAGGGATGGCCTGGCCAGCGGTGGGAGTAGTACGGGGCGGTGAGGCCTCCGCGGCATCATAGCCGGCCACGGGAGGCAGGAGCACGCGACACGACCGGCGCTGCTTTGGGCGGCTGGAGCAAGAAGACCAGAGGCTGAAGAAGCACTACGGCCGTTGGATGGACATCGTACGATCACTGCAACTAGAATCGTTTATATTGACTAAGTTGACAAAGCCCTTGCTATGCGTCAACTTAGTAGGCCCACAGCTCGGATTTGGCAGAGAACATATAGCCCATTTGCGATTTGTAAGAATGTACAGCCCATTTTTTTAATTCTAATGGAATTTACTGCAGCCCATTTACAGTTTGTTAAAAGTACATCCCAACTTCTAGCTACGACAACGATTAATAATTTCAAACAACCGCTCAAAACAGAATTCGAAAAAAATTCCCACATTTTGATGGGATCCGAAATATTTTTATCTAAAATTTCTAGTCAGGTCAAATATAATTTCAAAATAAAGTTGTATTACGTTAAAATCCAATGAAATATTGCGCGCACAACAAGTAATGAAATTAAAATTTTCAAATTCCAAAAATAATATATTTTTCAAACTAATTACGTGTTTGGTGCATAGTAACTGTCCAGTTATTATAATGACATCCCATTTATTATTTCTTAACGTCCATTTTCTTGTTCAGCCTAATGCATACCTCCTAGGAAAGTTTGCAGCCCAGCGGGGTGGAGAATAACAAGTTGACCCGGATATTGCGTACAACTGTCGTCCCTGTTGCATTGCTGATGTTGAAAAAAAGGCCTGTGTAGTACAATACAACCTAACATGGTTACTCAGCCCACATTCAGCGACGCCGGAAAGGCACAAACAAGGATTCTGTACAACCTTTTGAAGTCACTGAGCTCAATTAATAACTTAAGAAAAAAGTTAGATTACAGCGGAACCTAATTAAAAGCTATCACGAGCAAATAAATAATTCAACGGGTCCCACTTGTGCGTCTGCGCGTGTGTGTGCATGTGTGTGTGAGAGAGAGGGAGAGATAGAGATAGAGAGAGAGACCCGTCGGTCGATGCTCGTAAATACATCTTTCAGCCATATGCATTGCTGATGCTCAGTAAAAACTTATATAGTTTACACAATCATATAGAACATCATAGCACACTGAACTTGCATACAAAAATTTCATGCAGGCGGCACAATCAGGATGGAAGCAGTGGATCGCTACAGGAAGGGCTATGTTGAAACAAACGAAGTCGTACATAATGGTTCATCGTCTTTATCAATGACGGGGAAATATCTTGAATGTTGTGCAAAGAAAACAGACAGACAACACAATAAGTTCTGCTGGCACATTAAGTTGACGTACAGCCCTTTCTAAAAAAAATTCAGGTACAAAATTAGAACAGGTCACAATAAAATGTACTGGCATATCAATGCTTCACACCCATAGCTCGGATTTAACTAGTACTCCATCTGTCCGGGAAAAGTTGTCCACAGGGCAATGTATTTGTTTTTTTTGCAAAAAAAACCCACAGAGTTTTAAACACGTCACAAAGAAGTCCATCTCCTTCCTTCCTCCTCCCCCGTCGCCCGCGACTTGCAGCCATCGCCGGCTACCCACCTGCGCCGCCGCCCGCCTGGATCTGCGCCGCGACCAACACCAGAACCGTGGCCCAGCCCGCGACCAACAACAGCGCCGCCGCCCGCTTGCACCTATGCCGTGGCTTACCACCTGCACCGCCCGCCGTGAAGGCGACCTACGCCGGCGCCCTCCTCGATCTACGCCATCGGCCCCGTTGAAGGTCGCCGCCCATGTTCGCCCATCTTCGCCGCCCACATGTGCCTCCGATTTCATCCGCTTCGGCTGCCGGCACCGTGGACAATTCCGGTCACTCCCGCCTCTCATGCTGCTACTGGTGGATGACACCGACGCCGTGGACCTCTGATGCTGCTTTTTCCTTTTCCCCTGCCTCGCCTCTGCTGCCACTCCCGCCTGTGCTAGTGAGTCTGCCCCGCCCGCCTCTGCTACTACTACTGTTCAATTTGTTGCTGTGAGTCTGAATTTGCTGTTCTCAGTACAGGCGGAGAAAATTCAGTTAGGGGATACAAAGCTAGAGAAATAATCCAGGACAAAGGTTGTACACTGCTGCTAAATAATGAACAGATTATAGTGAAAATTTAGTTTGATTCCATCAAATTCATTGAGTAATACTCTTGGCATTATTGGAGATCTGCTAGTTTTTGGAAGTTTTTCTTGCTACAGTTAACTGAAAATGTTCAGTGTTCCAATACTGTAGAGAAACTATAGTGCCTATAATTCAGTTATGACTCCTTTACTGAAACTATAGTGTTTGCTAAAACTGAGACGTAAACTAAAGGAGTTTGTGATTTACAGAAGTTGTAGCATACTCCAACAAGTGATAAATGCACTCAAAAGTTCACCGAGAAAATGCAGAGGCTGCTCACTTGTTACTGAAAGTTTTCTGGAGTGATAAATGCACGCAAAAGAAGTTCAGTTAACTGTTACTGTTGCTGTATGAATTCCAACCAGGTCAATTTGTTGTCAATTACTCTGTAATACTCACCCGGGTTTATGCAAAATGAAGATCAACCATGTTTATTTGGATTTATTTGGATTTATTTGAATCATTTGAATTTATTTGCTTTATTTGGATTTATACACCATTCGTGCAATTGCAAACATACCTAAAGTTTCCAATTGTCCAATTTCAGTCATTCATTTTACAGAGAGATAAGCATAGCCATGAATCTTCCCTAAATATTCCTATAGAATCAAATCAAGCAGCACAAAACTAAAAACTGAAAAGTGCCACAACCCCTTAACAAAGAGTTGATAAAAACATGTCCCTAAAATTGGAATTATTTGAATTAGCTAGGTTTATTCTTCTTCATATACAGAAAAAGATGAATATTGTTCGTCTACTAGTTACTTCAAATTTAGAACTGAATAAACACTTGTCATCTTCAGTAAACACTTGTAAATATAGAGTGGATTTAAACTTAGAATGCACCAAGTACTAATATCCTTTGCCAGGCTACACACCATCTACTTGGAGTAGACAGCAAGATTCACAGAGACATGCATGCTTCAATAGACTTGTGAATGCTAGCAAAGTGATAGGTAAAAACTTGGATGTTCTCAGAAATATAGCACCAGAGGACATTAAGTGAACTGGCCTATATGCTAAAGGCAAGGAAATGCCACCTTCTTTTCTTCTTCGAGCAGTTGATGAACTGGCCTGTATGCTGCAGCTACACATAGGTTCTGCAGAAAATGCACCAAAAGAGTTACACACAGGTGAAGTAAGTGGGAAGCAACATTTAATATCCACTTCTTTTCTTTTGGTAGTGAAATTCAATCTGAATTTTGTAAGCACAGAAAATGCACCAATACTGAACATTTATTCCCACCTCCACCACCATCTTGTCAGTTTCGATAGTGTGTGTATGGAGTAGTTTTAACGGCGGTATAATTGTGCATCATGTAAACATTATGAGAAAGATTAAGGGTTCAGCAATCAAATTATAATTATGACCAGAACAGAGGAACAAATATCATGGTTAGTTTTATGTAAAAAAATTAGAAATGGAGTTACTCACTTGAAGTTACTATAGTTACTCACTTGAACTTACTGTAGTAGTGGCCAAAATTCAGAAAAGTTACTAAACAACAGAAGTAGTGGCCAAAATTCAAAGTACTAAAAAGATTCTACACCAAATATACAGTGTTATCCATGTTCTATATACAGGACATTTTTTTATCTGTTTGCATGCATAGGTCCCACCTATCAGGAAGGATGGGAACGTACACGAACAGGTACGACTCATCAGTCTACCCGCATAGCCTTTTCGTTTAGTCTACCTAGCCATCTAATCAACTGCCTGCACGCCACTTCTCCCATTTACTTCTCCATCGGGAACCAATTCTCCTCGGCTTCTTCACCTCCCCTTCGTCTTCATTTGCATCCAAACCCCACTGCGTTCACATTGTTTTAACCTCTTTAAATAATCATCTACTACTTCAGTTAGACTAGACATCTAATCCTAATTCTCCAAACCATAGCCCTCCGTTCCAGCGGTTCCAAATGGCGGAAGAGATCGAGATGCAGGTTTTTAACGTCCAACATGTCCACGTTGAAGGCTCGATGCGCATAGTTGCTACCGTCACCGTCCACCCAAGGTTTGTTTGGCAGTGGATCAACAATGTATCCAACTCCCTCGAAAAGGTAGAGACGAGGGTCATCGGTCTCGACGCAGAGTACACGGAGCGTGCCCCTGGGAAGATCCAGTGCACCTCCGTCCTTCAGTTGTGCCACGAAGATGATGTTTTGGTGTACCACATCATACACTCGCCCTCCATACCACATGAGCTTCACAATTTCTTGTCTTGGGAGGACATATACTTCTGTGGGGCAGCCATCGAAGGGGACAAACAAAAGCTGAAGCCGTACAACCTTGATTTGAAAAGCATCGCTGACCTACAAACCAGAATCAAAATTCCTGTAGAAGATTGTGATAAACAGACACCATCCCTATTCGATGTAGCAAATTTTGTGCTCGGTACAAATCTTCAGAAGGGTGACGAGACGGTGGCATTAAGGTCGTCTGGATGGGAGAATTATCCCTTGATGTACGAGCGGATAAAATATGCTTCCCTCGATGCCCGTGTGAGTTTCGAGATAGCTGCAAGGTACAAAGAGCTTGTTGCGAAGCCGTCTCCCATAGAGAATGAGAAGAAGAAGAAGAAGAAGAAGAAGAAGAAGAAGAAAAGGCTGCACCAGCAGGAGGGCATTATGGATGGATGAACTATTTCCTCTCTTGTAAAAAAAATTATTCCCTCTTGGTGTATATTGATATAGATGGAATATTTCGATGGTGTGCATGTCTTTGGAACAAAGTAGTAGCATGGGTCCACTTGACTATAAGGAACTATTTATCCGTATATATAGCTTTCTCTTCTACTCCTTCCAGAGATCGGTATGCAGTGCATGTGTCCGTAGACATGACAGCTTGTGTGCATGACATGTGTGCCACCTAAAATGCGGCGAGCATCAAGTTTCTACCACAGCCACCTATGATTCCCACAACGCCGCTCGAACCCATGAAACCACACGTCCCCCGACCTGCGGCTCACCCCTCTTGGCCCCACTGCCCCTCTAACTACGAGAGCATTACATGTGGACTAGTCACCTATCGGGTCCACATGTTATTGACTGAAAGGTAGGTGTAGTAAGGCGCTGAAGCTCAGTCCCGACGGCCCTGAGAGGTAAATGTAACTCCTGTGCGACGGCTTGTGGTGCTCCCGCAGCACGAACTCGTGCGAAACTCGAGATTTGTTTCTTTACTATACATGCACGCAACGATTTAATGGACATTGTAATCTCAACATGTGATAGGGAGCTCTAAATTTGAATTTGAAACTTATAAAACGAAAAGATGCAAAACAAATAAACTGGGAGAGAGGGAGTATATCGTAGGATGTGTCCCATACAAAATAAGTCCCCTGGTTTGTCACCGCGAATATGCGGTTAGAAAGGAGCACAGCGTCTTCCTACTCATACGGCAACAAATCGGCCGCAGATAGCATGGCCCGCCTTTGACCGCCATTTGCAAGGTTCGTGCTATCTTATTCAATCTCACCGTGGTTCCATCATACCAATTCATGTGGTGGCCCATTGCATGGCTGCTCCCAATGTTGGACAAAGGTTCTACGGGAACGGTGTCACCGTTGTAAATGGTGTGCAAATTAATGTTGGTACCCTCCTATACATATGCAAGCCAATCTCCACTCACACCGAGCCTACCCTGTGAAACAGTGGGCAGGGGGAGAATTAGGAAATGGACACGGAAGTAGTCTTTAGAATGCATTTACTACGTGATCAAACTCATCTTACCTGCTCATCGGAGGAAATCCAAGTGCCCCTCAACGTCGGCATCTCAAGGGGCGTCCACTTGCAACTACGGCCACGCCACGCTAGAGAGATCCCCAAGGAAACATCCTCGTGCGTTCCACGGAACATCAAGATGCATTTGTATGAGTAGTTTATCTTGTGAGAGAAAAGGATGAACGAGGGAAGGCCTCTAGAGATAGAAATGGACACTACTACTACCAATGTGCTGGCCCGTGCGTTGCAATGGATCCAAAGTAGTAGAATAATACTTGTTCACATGCTTGAAATATAAACACTCTAGTTTTGATATACATGTGTCAGCAGACATGACAGCTTGTCCATGGAAGTTGAACCACGACGACCATCACTTTTCTTGTTTCTACCACTGCCACACCCACACGCACTTCCCACGACGCCGCTCCAACCCACGGCACGACGTCCCCCGACGTGGACATGGATCCTCTGAAGTGCCTATCACTACCTTGCCCTGCCTTTCCTTCGCTGATAGGTGGGACCCACGCTTATGGGTCCCACATGTCAGTGACTGAATGGTAGCATTGTTCGCGTCAGGGTATCCTCATCCCCCCGACGTGCCCCTCATCCCTCTCGGCCCCATCGCTCCTCTACCTTTGTGTGCACGACATGCGGGCCAGCTGAACTGCGGCGACCATCAACTTTCTACCATAGACACACCCGATTGGACGTGGTTTTCCTGCTCCGCTACATTGCTCCGATCTGTACTCCCGCACCATCGAATTTTCATCCAGCGGCTGTGACACATGTTGTCCCGGGCATCAATCCTCAGCTGGAGTACTTATGTACTCCCTCTGGTCCTTTTTACTCTGCACATTGGATTTTCCGAAAGTCAAACTTTGCTAAGTTTGACCAAATTTATATTAGAAATTATTAGCATCTATAATATATAATAAATATAATATGAAAATATATTCCAAGATGATCTAATGATATTGGTGTTGTTATCTGAATGTCTATAATTTTTTATATAAACTTGGTCAAAGTTGGATGAGATTGACTTCGAACAAACCTAATATGCAGAGTAAAAAGGACTGGAGGGAGTACTACAGGTAGTACCCGCCGGTGTGGCCATCTACGTCTCGTAATGCCCTGACGCCCAGCTGTGACACCCTCGCCACGGCCACGCCACCACCGGCTGGTTCATCTCGAACGAGTGAGTCGCGAACCACGCCACCACCATGAGAATGACATGTGGGCCAGCCGCATTTAAGGTCTGCATGTCATTGACTCATAGGTCGGGCACTAAGCCACTGAAGTTCGGTCCCGTGGGCCCCGAGAGGGAAATGTAACTCCTGCGGCAGGCCTTGTGGTGCTACCGCAGTACGAGCTCGTGCCAAAACTGGAATTTGTTTCTTACTACTACCAACTACTAGTAAAAGTAAGGTACACGTGCATTGCATGCATGAGATTCTGGTGGTTTGTGCATTATGCTTCTACATGTGGAGCTTTCTGGATTCTAACATGTGGCAAAATCCGGTGGAATGAAAGGTTAGGCAAGTTTGATTAACTTAGGTGAGTGTTTGGTTCAAGCCACACCTTAGGCAAGCCACACTAAGGCCCCACATGACATACACACAAAAATGTGGCAAGATTCCCTTAGGCTTGCCAACTTGTTTCTCTCATTTTGAAGAACTAATAACTTTGCCTAAGCTTAGTTGTGGCAAAGTTAGGGTATGTTTGATTCAAAGGATTTTCATAGGATCTTTCAAGGATTAGAATCCTTAGGAATTTTTCCTACGTTGGTCGTTTGATTCGTAGGATTGAATCATGTAGAATATTTTCCTAAGGATTCATTTGTACTACGTTTCACATGAATTCTAGCATGCACTCCAACCTCTTGAAAGAAATACTTTGTTTTTCATGTGACACAATCAAACAAACTCAAATCCTATAGGGATCCAATGAACATGCCATTCCAATCCTACTTTTTTCCTATTCCTGTGTTTCTGCAATCCTATGAATCAAAGAGGCCCTTAGTCATGAATTAAGTTCAACCATGGAGTCTTCTAGATTATACATGTGGCAGAATCTGGTGGATGATATCCAACGGCCAGTAGTGCTCGGATTTGCCATCTTTGTACCGTCGGATTGGCTTCATCCAACGACCAACTTTCAAAGTTTTTCACACACTATATAGGGGGTATAGATATAGATGTGCCGGTCCGTTGCAATGGATCCAAAGTATATATATATCTATTTAGTGGAGTGCACTCTACACACATGATCTATTTATTTTTCTCTAACCTTCCGTAGCCATGCAACCAAGCCACATAAGCTTCATGGGTGCCCCCCACATCATATTATTCATACTACGTTGATTGAAAAAAAGATAAATCACCCAAAACAAGATCTTCCCGTTTTTTGTTCCAACGATGTTGTGCCGTGCACGTACCTACTAGTTGTATAGTGGTAGTACTAGTAATATAGTATTAGGAGTACAAACTTGGTACTAGTAGGAGTAGTACTAGTACGGAATGCTCCTACTCTATCAACGAGCCCCGTCTGACACCAAATTTCTTGGCTTCCGTGCTACAGCTAGATCTTCCCCTCGTTTCTGTTTTCCAACCCGGCGGCGGGCGGGGTGTCGGTTTGCTCAACGGCGGTCCCACATGAAAGTGAAAATGCTAGGAAACACACCTTCTCTAAGCTATGTGTCGTGCCGGACGGGCCGTGTTGTACTCCCGATTCCCGGGCGTGTGGGGGTGCGACGCGAACGCGGCAGGCCTTTTCCTTTTACCAACAGTGTGCCCGTGCGTTGCGATGGATCCAAAGTAGTAGAATAGTAGTATTTGTTCACAAACTTGAAAGAAAACACTATTGTTTTGATATACTCCTAATATATTACTCCCTCCGTACCTAAATATTTGTCTTTTTTGAGATTTCAAATGGACTATCACATACGGATTATATAGACATATTCTAGTGTTTCTAGCAAGATGCCCGCGCATTGCACGAAGTTGATGGAAAACGTAAGCACAACTTATAAATTGACGGATGGAGTACTAGTTACAGTGATGCATATAATTAAGCAAAGGGATCACACATGTCGGTATTGACTGGAACGAGAATGCAACAGCACAATAAGAATTAAGGCCACGATGATGTGATCGCAGGGGTGGTTACAGAAGGAAAGAAGAAAGATGGATCCATGAACGTACGACCTCCTCCTCCTCAACTTAGTGCGCCGGGCCACCGACCGGCGGCTAAGGAGCGGCGGCTTTTGTGGCGAGGTCGAGGTGCTTCTCAGCAAAGGCATCCAAGGCTTCCATCTGGTTGAGGAAGGCCAACATCGTAGCGTCCTCACTGGCCTTGTAGATGCCGATGTACATGATTTCCTCGTACATGTGGATGTGTAGGTCGACTAATTCTTGCAGGGCGAGGCGCCTCGTGGCGAGCGCGACCTCCAGGTGGACATTCTTCGTGGCATTGGTGGGTAGTCGGAGGGCCACCAGTGCTTGAAAGAGGTTCCGGCCATGGAGGCCGATTAGGGTGGCAGGCAATGAGGAGCCCGGGCGCGCGGGCTGGAGGAGTACGGCGATGTCGTCCACGAGCTTTTTGAGGACGGTGAACTTGTTGCTGGTGGCAACGATCATCTGGTCCAACTGAGAGTCGTAGTTGGCTTCGAAGGCGGCCATCCACCAGCCAGTCTCCAACACCGTCTGGAGACGATCCTCGGCACCATACCGCAGGCCGGCGTCGTGGACCATCTGGCGCAGCCGCTGGCCGCTCACGAGCATCGCCGCCATGGGTCTGGAGTGAGCTCTTTTGCGCTTAGTGTAGGTGCTTAGGCAAATGCTTAGGTGTGTACGATGTGGTAGATGCATTGGAATGGAGGGGCGCCTTTATATGAGGGCAATGAGGGCAAACTGCGTTACATTCACATCGTGCAGCCTCTTTTCCCAGACCTCCTCCCATTAATTTCCTCATGCATTAATTGAAGGTGGATGCATTGGCCGTTAAACATATCGGGAACCGCTACTCCCTCCCTCGTCTGCATTAAAGCCGTATCGGGAACTGCGCTGCCCACTGTCAAATCGAATACTCCCTCCGTCTAGGTGAGTATTAAGTCATCTTATGAAAACCAAATAGTAAACACATAGGCGTGGTGCATTAACTCTCACGTTGTTTCTTATTTTTGACATAAATAGAGGAATCAACCAAGAAGAGATGTGGGGCTTGTATGCTTTTAATGACTTGAGACTATCAAACATGACATGCAGTGGTCAGTTCGTTTCACAAGAACAAACACAACCCACGTCAGCACACACGCATCTTATATAGCATCACATCCAATGGCTATAGAAGATGAATGAGACCAAATTATATCTCATCTAGATGAGTTCTAGCAAAACTGTATTAATAATACTTAGTACTCCTGCGCCATGTATCATATATTAGTATCATGTAGTACTTTATTTATTTATGAGGTATCCAGATGGCACTGCACCGCCAAGAAAAGAGGGTAACATCAAAATTATGGACTACTTTTTTGAGTATGTTGGTAAGGTCCGGTCATAGTCACTTGTTGAAATCTCTAAAAAGACAAATACTCCCTCCGTCTGGAAATACTTGTCATCAAAATGGATAAAAGGAAATGTATCTAGACGTATTTTAGTTTTAGATACATCTCTTTTTATCCATTTTGATGACAAGTATTTTCGGGCGGAGGGAGTAGAAAACAGAGTTGGTGATGATGGTGTGCGTGCCATCCTGCAATATAGGCCGTCGGATTTATATCTAACGGATAGGAAAGAAACTATGGCAATTTTGCAAAATTATACCCACATGTCTCTCCACGTTCGCAAATAAGGCCTTCCCTTATTCAACCTTTTCTCTCACAAGATAAACTACTTATACAAATGCATCTTGAGGTGTCCATAGAATCGAAGAGAGGGATGATGTGCGTGTGCGCGCGTGATTGATAAAGAGTGCCATCAAATTTGTGTGTGCCCACGTCAAAGATATAGAGTGGCTGGCCTACTGGAACGTGAGATGGGACATGTGCAGTTTGTCTCTGTGGCATGGATACCTACCTGCAGCGCTCGACTATCGGAGTGTGGTGGGGGAAGAGGGAGGCCCAATTAACTATAGAGGTACAATGGCTGGTACATGTGTGGAGGAGGAGAGAGGCCTACCTCATGTATTAAGGAGATCGATCTGCATCATGTATTAAGGGAGATCGATCGGCATCCATGCATATGTGCAGAGAGGAATAAGGTCGGGAGAGAGACAAAGCTAGAGTGTTGGAGGGGGTGGTAGTGGAGTTGCTTCTAACAAATGGTGGGATAGGCTTGCTAGACAAACGGAGGGCACGCCCGCAATATCAATAAGAGAGGAGATGGATGCTTGTTGTCTGTGCACGTGCGTGTGAGAGATGGGTCAGGAGGCATGCACAAATGACGAGGGGGGGACGATGTGGCTGTGGTAAGCAGACGTAACTACATAGGAAGATCAGTCGCCCTTTGTTAGAGAAAGGAGAGACATAACTTGTGAGGTACGTCGATCGATGGGGGGGTAGTTAAAGTCGATCTAGGTATATGTGGGGAGATCGATCGGTATACATGCATGTGTGTGTTAGAAGCAAATGAGGCACGAGGAGAAGGATAGAGAGAGAGGGATGCATGTAGGAGGTGGTACGAGAGGCATACTATATCGAGCGGGAGGAGTGTGCGAGTACAAAAACGATCAAAAGAGTGGTGGGGGTGAGGCATGGACAGTGACAAGAGAAGAGGGGAAGCTTGTGTTTATGCTAGGCACACCTGGCTAGAGAGGCATATCAATCGATGTGTGCCGTAAAGAAGGAGCTGGGGGTCCTACACACAACGTGGGTGAACGACCTAAAGTGAAAATACGAATTTGCGTGATGAAGCTAGAGAATGCTGAGGGAGGGTGAGAGGGATGCGGGCGTGTGCATGCATAAGAGAAAGTTAGCGCTAGCTACAAAGATAAGAGGGTTGTGTGGGTGTAAAAGACAAATAGAGATCATATATACTTCATTATAAAAAGCGAATTCGGATATTTGAAGAATTTATCATAGTGTTTCAAACTGACGCATGTGTGAATATATATAACGGTGATACACATGGTGTGGTTATGAACATGTTATACTACATTTAATATATTTTATCTCTACTCTTATAAAAAAATGGAGTTGTTGATGATGGTGTGCTTGCCATCCTGTATTATAGGCCGTCCGATTTATATCTGGCGGATAGCAAGGAAACTATGATGGTTGAAGTTGGCAGCAATCATGATTGTAGATTCTTATTGAAATAGATAAACGAATTCAAATTTAGTTCGAATTGCAGCGGTAGTTTAGACATTTGAAATGCACTAAAATGTTGGTATGAGTAGGTTACATGCATTATACATCAAGCGAAAAAATTTAATCGGACATAACATGGATTCATACTCCCTCCTTCCATCTATAAAGGGCGTAATGAGATTTTTAAGACCGCCTTTGACTATTGACAAGATTAATAGTACATGACATGCACAATGTGAAAATTATATCATTGAAAGAACCTTTCACAGACGAATTTAACGGTGTGCTTTGTGTAAGTTGCATGTCATATATCATTGCTCTAATATTTGGTCAAAGTTAGCATCGAAAAACGCATTAGGCCCTATATAGATGGAAGGAGAGAGTAGCTTTGAATAGCATTCGTATAGTAAAACGGGGCAAGACTCTCTCTTTGTGTGGTGTGAATAGTTTTATTTTTTTCATTTTCTTTTTGGTTGAGGGAAGTGTGAATTGATTTGGTACGTACAAGTACAATATTACTACACGTTAGGCTTGTCCCTAAAATTAAACCCGCGTCTTGTTATATCCCGAAAATTCAGATATCGTGCTCCCAAAACTAGCGCCTTCACAACCCGCGCCTTGCTATCCCGAAATTACAACGCGCGCGAAAACTCCCTCTAGCTGCCAAATCCCGACACGCGAAATCCCCCTTCTAACCTTGAGCGGAAAGGGCCGCTAGTTCAAATCGGTGGGGGGGGTACTTTTGTAACACACCCTACATTTTGGACAAGCACGTCCCTATGTCAAGCTTCACCCCCCATTGCCCCCTTTTCACCATTCGAAATCCGAGGCTGCCATAACCTCTCCGCTCCATGCGCGAAACCCCACCCTCCTCCGTCCGCCACATCACCACTGCCCAGCCGGAGCCTCTTCCCCGATGACGTCCTCCACCGCAACAGCTCGACGTCCCTCGTCCACCTCCCCGGATGAGGATCCGTCGTCCATCTCGCCGTCCCGCCGGTTCAGCCGCCCCGTCCTCCACCTCCAAGGAGCTACTCCAACGATCACCTTGTCTATCGCGGCTGCTCCATCCCCACAGCGCCACCTTAAGCTGCTCCACCGGAACTGCAGCATCCTCACCGACTCCTCGAACGAAGCCGAGGACTACTCGGCGCCACCAAAGAGGTTGTACACTCATCGCATCACATCTTCTCCTTAACTCGACCTCCCGGCGCCGACGGTGCTCCATCCTGCACCCCCATGGAGCGGCTACCTTGAAGCCGGCGCCGTGGCGACATCTCCATGGCGGCTCTCCCCCAGTGCGAGGCCCCTTCGGCGGCAGCGTCCATACTAGCCGGATCTGCTGCAGCTGCTCCGGCTCGCGCTCAATCGCTCGCTCGCCCAGCTGCTGCTGCTGCTCTCCCCCTCGCTCATGCTGCTGCTCTACTCCGATTAAGCCACACTTCAGTCAACTGAATCGACTTTTGGTTCAGTCGATTTTCAGGGGTTGGGGGCTCGCCGGAGTTAATGAAGAACCACCCGCAGCGGGGACGGGGGCTCGGCGGAGAGGTACCCCACTATCTGTCTTAGGGTTCAGGGTGGGGGCGGGGGGCCTAGAGGGCAGGCCGGGGCGGCGAGGCGGCGCTGGGGCCGGCGGTTCGGCCGGTGGTGGCTGGTGGCTTAGGGGGGTGTAGGCTGAAGATGAACTGCAGGCCTCCATAAACTACATGTCAAGTGACTCTCTGCTACCATTGCGTTCAGTTTCGACAGTAGCATTCAGATTCCACAGTAAATTTCAGTTTCGACAGTTAAGTTCAGAGTCAACAGTTTTTACCTCATCTGTTGTAGTCAGGTGGTTTTTGGTGATGTTAATTTTACATCCATTTTACATCATCTATTGGAGATGCTATTAGAATCCCACTTGAGATTGACGATGCCTGTCTTGTACTGCTTCATCCTTGATGTCTTACGGCTCACCGGAGCTGCTCCAACGATAGAACGATCCATCACAATAGAGCAGTGCCCTGGACGCCGTCTACAGTTCCTCGGATCTTCCTCCACACCTCCGACAGCCACCTCTACCTCAACTGCTTTAGCGACCAACCCAATGATGCTGAGGTCGACACGGCTACGGCAAAGAGGTTGTACACTTGTTGCATCACTTATTACTATACATTCATGTCGATCCATTAGGGCTATTTTGGTTCAACAGAAAAACGTCGATCCACTGGTTGTTACCATCACTCTAAATTTCTACATGCTCTCCTTACATAATCTCACCATATTTTTTCGTATGCATGTCAGATATTGTACACAGTCATGCTGAACATGTAGAGAAAAAGAGAAGAGTTTTGCGCGGCAATACAATGTCATGCAAACATCGCTCCATGGTGGGTTCAATGGCAAACCCTCCCCACCCCCCTCCAGATTGTAATCCAGAGGAAGATATCTGTTCTGAGGCGGATTCAGACGCCGCTGACCACTCCTATTTACCCCCAAGGTGTTTGCTCTACCTTTGGCATGATGATGTTAGTCATATCATGCATATGTTGCCTTGCAGTGCCTACTTTTGACATCATATATGTCATCTTCTTAGTTTAGACATGTTCTGTAATGCCACCTGTTTAGTTTCTATATCATATATGGGAATTATGTAGTCTCATGTATTTTAGCCAGCTATAATATATGTGAAATGTGCAATGCCATCCTGTTAAACCAGGCATCATAGATTTGAGTGATTTCTTGCCCATCCTTTTCTTCATTACATTTCCATTTGTCGACAATGTTTGTACATTAAACTACTCTTCCTGTGAATCAGCCATTTGGGTGGGATATGGAAAAATCTAGAGTGAAAACAAGGCCTTCAGAGAAGACAGTGCTACATGTCGAAGCAGATCTCTTCTTGGGTCCCGATAGCTCCTCAGAGATAGATTCAGAGACAGATGACCAATCCTATTCCCCCACTGAGGTGTATGCTCTGACTTGGCACGGTTATACTGCTCATATCATGCATACGGTGTATTGCATTGCATAGTTTAGACATCATATACACAATATTCAACACCATGTTCTTATTTCATACATCATATCGAATGCCCTCTGTTTAGCATATAAATCACATATGTGAATTAAATGATGTGATCTTGATTACTTAGATAACATGTAGGTGAATTATGTCATGCGATCCTGTTTAGTTATTCATCATATCTTTGAATTATGTTATGCTATGCTATCCAGTTTAGATAGACATCATATATGTGAAATTATGTCATGCTATCCATTTTAGTTAAACAATAGACATGTCAACTATTTCATGCCCTCTTTTTTCCACACTATCTATTGCATCTGTCTCTGATACAATGTCTGTACATTCAACTATGTTTCCTGTTTATCAGCCATTTGAATTGGAGCGGGTGATGCCAGTATCTAGCGGACTAAAAACGCGGTCTTCAAATAAAACAGTGCTACCTCTTGGTGGAGATAGCACCCCGGTTGTACATGCACAAGAACCACCCCTACCACACATAACCCAAACTCTCGCAGATTATACCCCTACTACGATGGACAGAGAACTAGCTTCACCCAATCTAACCCCAAACCCAGCCGATAGTAACCCAGTTCCTGTTGACACAGCATCATCTCCACCAAGAGCTCCCAAACGAGAGCAGTTAGTAAGGCAACTCCAGTGCCCAAAGGGATAGTACTATCACGGCGAACCCCAACTCCACCAGTTAGTACGCCTATTCCTGTGGAGGAAGCACAACTAGCTAGTCGTAGTTTAGCATCTATCGCATTTGATGTTGTTAAATCGTATGTGCGTATCTTCCCATCTTGGAAATATTATACTGAAGATGAAGGAAAATGCCAGTTGCAGGTGTTTGTCCAGGAGTTATGTGTAAGTAATGTTATTCATGGCAATTACTTTGCTTCGTCCCATACATCCTACCTCCATGATGGTTATAATACAGAAAATTTTCCCATTTTCTCTATAGAGAAGGACCGATTTGGAAACTTAGGATGAGGTAACCTGTGCTAATACCTCTTCTATCTTCAAGAATGCTTGGTGGCCGTATCGGAATTACCTAAAGAAAACGTACTTCACCAGCAAACAAACTCATCAAATTCATTTACATTCTCCTGAGACACATTTACTGGACGATGACTGGGAACGCCTTGTTCTGTACTGGTCCCGAACCAAGAATGTGGTAAGGTCTATGAGCTCATTTTCTATTTTTAAGTATTATATTCTTGCATCTTACTGTACTCTGTTCATGTAGAACAAGTGCCTAAACCTGAAGAACAACTGTTCTAATTTAAGATTCCATTGCTATCATAGTTCAAAAAAGCGCTAGGTGTTAATTGTGCGTTTTGCCACCGCCTTGCGCTTTACTGACCAAAGCGCATGCTTATGCGCAGTTATGCACGGATTATGCATAGTTATGCGCAATGCGTTTTGCCAACGCCTAGAGCCTAGGCGCGCTTAAGCACTCGCTTAGGCGCGCCTTTTTTAACTATGATTGCTTTGCTCTTGTATCACTGTATTTACTCATACAAACTTATTTTTAAACTGAAGGATCCAAGCGAAACTCCAATGGCACAGTAGGTATGTTCACGCATGTTTCTTTAACAGGTTTGCTCTTATCCATAGCTCTGTTGATTTCAATTTCAATTGTGTATATAGTTGACTTTCATATCATGCACATTACTAGCATCACAACAGAGCCAATAGTGTTGTTGTACATGTAGACCCATGGTACCCATCTGAAATCTTGTGGTGCCGTGTAGTTTCCCACGCTTTGTATTCTTTCACTGCTACTTTGTCTTGAACTGATATGATTTGAACCGTGTCTCTATTTTGATTTGGCAAGACAATGCAGTGACCATATGACATAGATATATGTTTGTTTGATGCTTTTATTATGTACTGGTACTTGGCAATAGAAGACTTGGTAGTTTAATCTTGTCCACCTTACTAATGAACTGGTTCACCGAAATGAGTTTCATATACTAGTACATGCTAAACTTGTTATGTGTCTGCTTGTTTCTTCTTTTAGAATGCTGACATAATCTTGGGGAAGAGTACCTTATTAAGCAATGGTAAAGGAAGTAATGCAGATAAGGTTCAGGATAGTGACACATCCTTGTTGGTCTCCAACAAAGCTGATAAAACAGCTAAGGAAGACTATCTTGAAGACAGCGAGACAACCCCAAAGTCCTGTCTTGGTTTATTGTTCGAGTTACTGGCCACTACCACTGTCTGAATCAATTCGGTTTCTTGAGCCTCAACTACAAGCTGAAAGACATCGATCAGCTGTGCTGCGACAAGAAGCGGAAGGACCGCGGAAGTCCCTGGAGCATTCAGATGCATATTTCTGGTGCAACAGCAAGCGTTTGGGGATTTTAGCGCCAAACAGGACAAAGCTAATCAGCTTGCTAAGCTTATTGCCAGCATGGTGGATACCCAGGATAACGTTTCTTGAGCTCTTCTAAAGTTGTTTCAGTTATGCTCTTGTTTTGTTGCCGCGTTTATTTGCACTAGTGGCCAATTTTGACGGCCAGTGTATGTAATGTGCTAGTTTGTTCCCTATATTTGCACTGGTGGCGAACTTTAATGCCCAGTGGATGTAATATGTGTAATAGCAGTTATAGGCTAGTGTTAATTTCTTGCTTATTTATTTCCTTATTGTCTTGTTTAGTTGTTTGCTTGTAGTCACTGTAGTTCTTTTTCTGTTTTTTCTAGTGGCCACAATAGCCTATTTTTGGTAACTAGGCCAAAATAATCATGGGCCTTTTACGGGCCGTATGATCCATGGGCCTTCATCAGGCCGTAGGATCCATCGGCCTTCTATACGGGCCTTAGGGTCCATGGGCCTTCTACGGGCTGTAGGGTCCATGGGCCTTCTACGGGCCGTATGATCCATGGGCCTTCTACGGGCCGTACTATCCATGGGCCTCATACGAGCCGCAGGATCCATGGGCCTTCTACGGGGCGTATCATCATTTCGCCAATCATGGGCCGTACTATTCATGGACTATAACGGGCCATTAATAGGCCGTAATTGATAACTCTATGAAAACAGCCCAACGAGTTTTTTTACATGAAAACGGCCCAACGTTTTAACGGTCTACAAACGGGCCGACTGTAACGACGGGCTGAATTTGGCCCACAAGAAGAAAATGACAGTAATGGGCCGTATGTAACCGAATGCTGCAAATGATCCCAAGAATCAATGGGCCCTGAGAAGGCCGAAAGATAACTTGGGCTGGAAACGGCCCAATGGAATAACGGGCCGTTAATGGGTATAAAGTGATACACTGTTCATTACGGGACAGTTTCACCATGGGGTGTTAATGGGACAAGAGTTACAAAGGTCCTCATATGGGCCGAAAGAAGTCATGGGCCACACATGGGCCGGAAGTTAAAATGGGCTGAATCATATTGGACGGCCCAGATGACGCTACTGGGCCTAATTCAGAAAGGGTGTAAAGGGCCCTGGGTTAGCGGGCTGTAAATGGGCTGTATGCGAACATGCCGTTAACAGGCTTTCTATGGGCCGGCCCACCACCTTTTGACCAAGTCAAATGGGCCGGCCTTTTCACAGGAATGGGCCTTTGTTGGGCCATGCCATGTGTCGCCGTATCAAAGGTGCCTTCGGTCCAATGAGCAGATGACATCTGTCCCAATGGTGATCCGACACGTGTTTCCTCTAGCCAATGATGATCTTACACGTGGAAAATCCCCATTGGTCGGGGCTGTCAACGGGTTATCGGATCCAAAACCCGACCCGATAGCTTAACGGCGTTCCGTTACATTGGATGCCACATGTTGGTCACCCTTGACGAAAGCACTTCTGTGACGCGCGATTTATTGTCATGGAAGTGGACACTTCCGTGATGATAATTTTGGTAATGTCATGGAACACTTCTACGACAGCACAGGTATGACTATCTCGATTCTGTCATAAAATCGTCATGGATGTACATGCATGACAAAAAACGTGACCTACTGTGACAAACACGTATCATCACGGAAGTGTATTTTTTTGTAGTGCAATGATCCCAAAATGCCCTTCGAAAAAGTTCATCACTTTTGAATTGGTCGAAAACCTCTGACAAAAATGGTGCACATTTTTCTAGGTCATTTCTGGATTTTTGAATTAAATTGTAAAGTATTTGAACTTGGGCATTTAAATGCTATAAATATTTTAAATGCTCAAATAATTCTGAAACTAAATGTGGGCTGTTGGAAATAATTCTAAAAGTGCCCACAAATAGTTTCAGGAGTTTTGGAAATGGTTTAGTATTTTTGCTAAATAAAAAAACAGAAAGCAAAAATAGAAAACATAACGAAATAAGGAAGCAGAGACTTACCTAAGGCCCACTTACCTGGTGGCCCAGCAGAATCGGCCCAACCCACCTCCTCCTCCCTGTCGTCTTCCTCCCCAGGCCAGTAGGCAGAGCGCGTGGCCGCATCGCGCCGGCACGCGCCCCGGCCACCTCCTGCTTGTCGCTTCCTCCCCGAAGCGCCTAGAGACGCCACGCCCCCTGGCTTCTCCCTCTCTCTCGTGGCCCTCCTCTCCTCTGCTCTTTCTCTCTCTCTCATGGCCGCCCAAACAAGACGGTGCCTGCCGCCGCAAAGCACCGCGCCCACCGCCGTCCCCTTGCACCATGGCTATGACATCTAGCTCCGCCTCGATGCCGTGAAGCTCCAAGCCGAAGAACACGCCGGCGGATGCCCTGCAGCGTCGTCACCGTCGCCATTTTCCTCATCTGCTCCGATGAACGCCGTCGCTCGAGTCGCCGTCCCCCGAGCGTCCACGGGCACGCTAAGCTACTCATCGACCTCGCCGTGAGCTCCTCTACCTAACCCCTCTCTCCCCGCCGTTGTTTTCTTCCTCTAGCCCCGCTGACCACCGCTGCCGAAGCTCGCCGCCGCCGTGCCTTGTCGCCGATGTGGCTAGAGCCACAGCAGCTCAAAGCTGAGCATGCCAGCGTGTTTAACACAGCCCCAGGAGCCCGTAGCCACCACCATCTCCTCCCACATTCCCCCTACCTCCAACCCGAGCACACCCGTAGCTCTGGCCGCCGCCAGGAGCTCGCTTCCGGCAAACTCCAGCCACCCTGCGCCCTCCCGTTGGTCTCCCCGGATGCGCACAGGCATGGGTTTCCTTCTGGTGCCCCTGGCGTGTCGACCCGTGGCCTCTGGCGAGTTCCGAGCAGGCTCCGCCGTGGTTCGAGGTCGCTGCCGGTTGAACTCCGGCGAGCCGACGTGGTCGCGTGCTTAGCGCTAATCACGGCCAGCTAACCCTCCCAGAGCCACTTACAGCCGGGCCCCACTACCTGATTAACCTTGGATAGTTTTGATTAGATTAAACTAAAAACCCCAGGCCCCATAGGTCAGTTTGACCTGGCCACGTCACCTGTTGACCCGACCCTACCTGTCAGTGACCCTAACAAGCACTGTGACACTAACATGCGGGACCCACAGGTCAGGTTTGACCTGGGTCAGCGTAGTTGACATGCTGAGGTCACAGTGATGCAGTGCTAACATCGTAAATACATTTATTGGAATTTTCGTATTTCTAAATAAATTGGAAATTTTAGAAAATGTTCAAAACTTCTAAAAATCATAGAAAATCAACCATAACTCCAAATGAAATAATTTATGTATGAAAAATGGTCAGAAAAATCCAATCTATCCATCTGTGGCATTTCATGCATGTTAGGACAACTTATAGCTGCTGAATTGGACAAATCAATAAATGGCACTTGAAATGCCTTACATGGAGTTTGAATTTGAACCTTTGGTTCAAACCAACTTCATTTAATCTGGTTGCTAGATGCATTAGCCCAAACACCAGCATGTTGCCATGTCATGATCATACATCATATTGTTGCATTGCATTGATTGTGTTATTCCCTGTTTGCCGGTGTTTCTCCCCTCTCGATAGACGTGGTTCCGGCGATGTGATCGATGACACCGATGAAGAACTATACTATCTTCAGAAGTGCCAGGCAAGCAAAACCCCCTTGTTCATTCTGATACAATCCCACTCTCTCGCTCCTGCTCTCTTTTACTACATTAGGACAACAACGATTCAACTGTTACATGCTGCGGTAGTTGAACCCCTTTCCTCTGCATGACATGTCATTGCCGCAGTAAATAGATGAAACCCACTAGCATGAGTAGGTATTGTTTGAGCCCTGATGTGCCTACTCATTCATGATTGTTGACATGCCTGCTACTGCTTAGAGTTGAGTCAGGTCCGATTCATCGGGAATGAATTGGAACGTGGTGAACATGTCCTACCGTTGAGAGCTAAGTGTGTGAACACGATTTGGTAAAGGTAGCAGTGAGAGGCCATGTAGGAGTACATGGTGGGTTGTCTCATTGCAGCCGTTCTTAGAAATTGAGTTCTGTGTTTGTGATCCATGAACAGTTACTACCACACATTGGGTTCCGGTAACTCGGCCCCTCTCGTCTTATTAATCAACTCGACCTCTGTCCAGGAGTTGCAACTAGTTTATGGTGTTTGTAGGTAGTGTTAGTAGTCTACCAAGTGGCACCTGGTATAGGTGGGCTTGGGACTAGGCACAGTGGCACGGTGTACCAAGTGGCACCCGGATGGTGGGCTAGGGAACCCTGCACACATTGTTTGGGGCCGTGAGCGACACCCCGGCCGGATCTCCTTGCGGATGGAACCCGAATAGGCGATAAACCTGGACGAGAGACTTGTGTGGTTAGTCAAGTCGTGGCCGACTCCCTCGCCAGGCTTCTGCTTGAAGGTTGCCGAGGTACATGACGTGTACATGGTGGTAAGTGGCGAGAGCGTGTGTGAAGAAGTACACCCATGCAGGGTTATCATTGTCTATTCGAATAGCCGGATTCCTCGGATATGGAAACTTGGACCCCTTGCATCGTTCATAGACAAGTGAAAGTGGATACTCTAAAATGCGCAAGATAAGCGTGAGTGCTATGTATGGCATTCTCGTAGGGAGACGGGAGCGGATCCATAGTGCTGTATTGATATGGTGAATATGTGCACTCGTGTGCGCCACCTCAAAGAGTTATTTGCAGTAGTAGTTCAGATTAGCCATTGAGTCAAAGCTGGCTTGCTGCAGTTAAACTCCACCACCCCCTTTGTTGCTACCAATGCATATGTAGTTAGTTCCGATGTAAGTCTTGCTGGGTACATTTGTACTCACGTTTGCTTAATTTATGTTTTGCAGAGAGACTTCAGTCTCGCTAGTAGTTCCACGTGGACTTCAATGTTTAGCTTGATACCTCAGCTACGATCTCGTGCCCTCGGCATGATCTGGTAGATAGTCAGGCTTCTTAGCCTTTTTCATTTGTAGAAGTCTGTACTCAGACATGTTTAGCTTCCGCATGTGCTTTGACTTGTATGCTCTGAATGTTGGGTCATGAGACCCATGTTTGTATTATCTGGCTCTTCGGAGCCTTATGAATAAATACTTGAGTCGTAGAGTTATGTTGTGATGCCATGTTGTATTTACACATATCGAGCATATTGTGTGTATGATTGAAATGCTTGGTATGTGTGGGATCCGACAACCTAGTTGTTCATCCTTAGTAGCCTCTCTTATGGGGAAATGTAGTCTTGTGCCTCCATGAGCCATAGTAGTCCGCTACAGCCCGGCTCACCGGAGTCCTGCTAGCCCAGCACTACTGCTCCGGAACACTTAGACTGGCCGGCATGTGATTCACTTTGTTCCTCTGTCTGTCCCTTCAGGGAAATGTCACACGGTGACATCCGGAGTCCTGCTAGCCTACTACAGCCCGGGTTCCTGGAGTCCTATTAGCCTAGTTGCTACAACCCGGATTCACACGCTCCTGACCGACATGCTCGATGTTGATTCATGTATGCCTGTACCCATAAGTTAGTGCCACTTTGGGTTCACGACTAGTCATGTCGGCCCGGGTTCTCTGTCATATGGATGCTAGCGACACTATCATATATGTGAGCCAAAAGGCGCAAACGGTCCTGGGCCATGGTAAGGCGACACCCGTGGGAATACCATGCGTGAGGCCGCAAAGTGATATGAGGTGTTACAGGCTAGATCGGCGTGACTTAGAATCGGGGTCCTTACAATCATGTTTTCCATCGATGGCATGTTTGTGATTTATGGCATGCCAAACACTTTAATAGACACATCATATAGTTATATCATGTCATCCTGTTTACATAGTCATCATATTTTGAAGTATGTCATTCTATCATGTTTAGTTAGCCATCATACATGTGAAATTGTGTCATGCTATCCTGTTTAATTAGCCATCATGTCGTGGAATTGTCACGGCAGATGTCCTTAGTGTCAGGACTTACTCGCGAGGCCAACGCATCTATGTGGTAGCTTGAGAGGGGTTGACTGGAACGAGAGACGCGAGGTTTTTACCCAGGTTCGGCTCCTCACGGTGGAGGTAAAAGCCTACATCCTGCTTCATTGATATTGATGATGATGATCACGGTTACAAGTGTGCTCTATCTCGAGAGCTATTGTCTAAACCTAACTTGTCCAACTTGTGGAACTTGTGAATCTCGTCCCCTTTTGGGGAGCCCTGCCCCTCCTTATATATGTTGAAGGGGCGGTTTACATGTGGAGTCCTATTAGGATTAGGACTAGTCTATCTCTAATACAAACCGGATACAAGTCCAGGTCTTAGCTCCTTGCAAGATAATGTTCCTCATGCCTTTCCTCTTAAACCGGCCCACCGTTAAACGTGAACCGGCCTTCAGGGCTTTGGGCCTTGATCCGTCGATCCCGCACGCCGGATCACCAGTGAGTCATAATGACCAGGTGGGTTGCTTGTAAACCGCCAGGTCAGGGCGGGTCACCAGTAACTCGCCAAGTGTCAGCGGGGTCTTCAGATAAACCGCCAAGTCCGGCCGGGTTAACTTCCGGCCGGTTTACACCACGGGTATATCCCCGACAGTAGCCCCCAAGTTTAGCTTGGATTTATTCATGGTAAACTTATGCTGCAAAATAAACACAAGAACAAATTTGACAGGTTATGCTCCGGGTTAAGAATTTTTGTGAACCGGTACCTGATCATCCTTAAGTCCTTGTTATTTCCTCCTTCTGGGAAATCCGGTCAACAGACCAGCTTCATAATCAATTTGCCGACATTGGTTTGTCACCGAGAAATATTGTGAAGAATAACTCCTTTGACTCAGCTCGCGCCGGTTTAAGAAATATGGGTTTGAAAATACTTATCTGATATTAGCCGGTTTGAAGATGTAAAACTTGCCGGTTTAATATTACCAAAATGGCCGGTTTATAAATATTGATGGCGCCGGGTCATAATTGTTGTCGACACCGGGTCATGTAATTGATCTTCCTGATTTTCAAAACTAATAAAATGAAGATGTTCCTCCTTTATATGCATAATACCTGTAGCCCCCAAGTCTTAAGAGGAGAACATAAGTGATAACTTAAGACTTGCTCAATAAGTGTTTCAACCTTGAAGAAATCGGTTTGTTTATCTCAATCATATAAACTGAATACTCCATATATGTAGCCCCCAAGTGCCGGGTTGTCATGCTTGCAGCAACCTGGAACTTGCAATTGCTTATAAAAACTTCAATCAGTGTAGCCCCAAGGGCCGGGTCATTATGCAATAATAGCAGGGACTTTATAATATAATCTTGTGACTTGAAGCAAGTGTGTAGCCCCCAAGGGCCGGCTTAGTAAGATAATACTGAACCGGGACTTGATATATATACTTTAATGAAAATAACAATTATAATGTAGCTTCCATTCGTAGGGCTTGAACCCACGTCCACAAGGTTAAGAGCTTTGTGTTTACCAACTGAGCAATGGATTCCTTCAATATTATGGACGAAAACTTTGTGTACCTTAAATTGTTGACAGGAGCAACTGGTAGCCCCCAAGGGCCGGCTTATTTATTATAATATGATGAGTCCGGTCTTCAATAAGACTAGTAAAATGACTTTGCATTAGCCCCCAAGTGTCACGGTGCATGCTTGTAGCGACATGAGACTTGCATGTAATCTCAATTTGAATAATGTATCCCCCAAGTGCCGGGTCATGAGCCTGCAGCGACTCGGGACTATTCCTTCCATTGTAGAATAAATCATATCCTTTGATAACCGTTGCGCTAAAGCGACTTTGAAAAATCAATAATACCGGTTATTAATAACCATAAAAATCCAGCCATGTTGGCTATTCAAGGTAATATAATCCGGTATGAAAACCTTATTCATTCAATATCATAATGAAAATCCAGCCAAGTTTGGCTATTTGAATAATATAACCCAATGATTTATAAGCGCATAATTCTGATGGCGCAATCCAAATATATATATACTGGCGACTTATAGTCCAAAAACCAGGCCGGTTTAACAAACACCAGATAATTTCTCATCATACTGGCGACTTATAGTCAAAAGCCAGGACGGTTTCACAAACCTGTTTCTTCATACAACAAGTTTAAAGTGTCCTGGCGGTTTACCGCTGGACGGGTCATAATGCTCAACATATAACCCGGGTTTATAACCAAGGCTACACTTAAGAATAATCAAATATGAAATATATCATACCTGTGACATTGAATCACATTGTTGGTTTTACCAACTTTTTGTAGTAAAGGTGATAACCCCAATCTTGAGTATTGATAACTCCTTCCATATTGTGCCGCTTTATGATAAAACCGTGTCGGGCTGTGCTAAACACCGTGTTACTCCATAAGAGGATGTTAACAACAAGGATCAAACCGGGCAAATAGTCTCCGGATTGACGTTAACTGTGTTCCATCAATTGATTGGTTGAAAACTTTGTCGGTTTTAAAAAGAACGCAATAAAAAAGAAAAAAGAATCTGGCAAATACAAAGCAAAAAGCAATGAGAAAACCGTTTGCAAAAAAGATTTATTTGAGCTGATCAAATGGCGTTACCATGGCCGAACACGACCAAGCTCCCATTAGGTGTAACTATGGTTCTAGTCAGCCAGGTCCCCAAATGAAACCGTGGCAGTTATGCCGACCAAGTGGCATGGCGATGGTTCGGGTTCGACCAAGCCCCCAAGTGATTCTGTGGCCTTAGGCCGATCAAAAGGCATGAGTGGTTCAGACGTGACCAAGTCCCCAAGTGATCTGGTGGCTCTCGCCTATCAAGAGGTATGGTATTGGTTCGGACACGACCAATCCTCCAAGTGATATAACACGATGCTTTTTAGAAAAGCGAACTCAAGGGGTAAACCGGAAGCCGCTTTAGAACAACTCCGTGTAACCACACATGATGTAAAAGAACAGAGACCCCGCTTTATGAAGCAGAAGCCTCCAGGTGATCAATAATATGTCAGGCCAGTAAGGCGGGATACCCATGTTTGAACCGTGCATCATGGCAGCAGGTCCTCTTTGGCAATTTTTAAATTTTTGCAAGAGATAAATTCTTCTTGAACCGGGATGTTGAACCGGATATGGGGACCTTCAAAGCTTTGTGGGAGATATCTTTCCCTTGAACCGGATTTTAAACCGGAATCTTCATTTTTAGCCGGAAATTTTCTGACGGCCTTTAAACTCGAACTTGCGAGAAGTTAATTCCCTTTTGAACCGGAAATTCTTAAACCGGATTTGAGAGCTTCAGGGCTTTATTGGAGAACAAATTTCCCTTGTACCGAATTGTAAACCGGAATCCTTTTCTGATGACCCGAAACTTCTTCATTGAGCCGGGATTTTGTAACTGTCATATACTTAATAATCCGGAAATCTTCTGACAGCACGATGTGAATCCGGGACCGGGTTATCTTTCCCTCCAACGTATTGGGGTTCTTGACTTCACTGAAAACCGGCAACATTTGCTAAGTCATATCATTGTAGCCCCCAAGTCTCAAGGTGACTCGAGGAGTTGGCTTGAGATTCTCCATATTTGACCGTGATATAAACCGGCATAACTTGTATATCATTGGTGTTGATAGCACGATGTGAATCCATAGAAGGTTGAGGTGACTGCGGCGGGATGTAAATGATCCCGTATGAGCCATGTCAGCAACTCGGCCAATGGTTCCTTCCAACTGGTGACTTGAAGTTAACCAAACTGTAGTGGCGGCGATTTGTGCGCCTGCCCATTGAACCACCCAGTGCAGACGGCAGTTGATAGTATATGATGATTTGCCTCCATTTTTTTGAAAGAAAAACCGGGCTACCCAAGCTGTGACTTGCTCATACTCAATAAACAGCTCATGCAGACAGGTGCGGCCCGGTATGTTGATGTAGACCAGGCCGCGAGAGATGGACGACAAGGACGACCGCAATATCAGAGGCAGCTCGGACAGATGAGTCGGCCGTGGCATTGTAAGCTGATGCGAACGGGGAAGATCGGCACCGGTGTCGTAAACCGTCTCGGACGGGAGAGTTAATCGCGGGCGCGGTCCCGGCAAGCTGATGTAAACTGGGCCACAGGGACGGCGACCTTCTCACGTTCATTCACCGGGTGGTAGGACACGGACAAAACGCCAGTGCAGAACGTTGCTAGCGCGTGCTCCATGCCCGTAACATAGCGCCACATTTGTAATGAACAATTGTCCTGCATAAACAGTATTGCAGACCAAGGCAAAGATAAACTGCTCTTTGATAAAAATAATAGTGCTAATAAAATATATTTCATATGGGTATGACCTGATGTGTTTAGGCCGGAAATAACCCGCCATGAAGTTAATGATAACTATATGAAGCTGAAATTAATCACGGGTGAACCGGCCGCAGTGTGGTAAACCGGTGCGGACGGGTGAGTCGGCCGTGATGTTTGTAAACCATCACGGACAATGAGTCGGCCGCATGCGTGGATGGATGTAAACCAAACAGCGGGGGCGGCGATTTGCATGTGTATCCGTCGAGCAACATGGCCCGGAAGAACGCCACTGCAAAACTATGCTGGCACGCGCTCCATGTCCGCGGTATAACAATACGTTTGTCATAAATAATTATCCTGCATAAAAACATTGCAGCAAAGATAAATTGTTTTTTGACAAAAAACAATATGTGTTAAAAGTAGATTCGGATGAATATCACCTGATTTATCCGGACGACAAATGATCTGTGCGCAGGCTAGAATTTGATCGGACCAAATATCAGTGTAGATGTGCCATGCCTGGCTGTTATTCTGTCTTTCTCTTCCTATTTCTTTCCAATAATGGACAAGGCAGCTGCTCCCCTTTTTTCCTTTCTTTAATCAGCCTGAGCAACTTTTGCAACTGATGATAGATCTTGCTGGACGTAGCACATGTTGGTAAAAAGCAAAAGGCTGGACTAGCACTCTGTACTAGCGCAAGTACTAGTGCCTTCACACGTACCAATGGATAATGGAGTAGTAGCTGATGACTTGACTTCGGCTTTTGCACACAATGTAACAACGGTAGATCAGTGTTTGCCTCGGGACTTGATTTCCGTGTGACCGGTAGGTATATTGACGCTGCGTACGGAGCAGCAGTTTCAACGCGTTGGAACATCAGAACACCAAGGACGTCTACAGCCTTTTTAGATTTCGGCTGGGTGGAGCAGATAATGAGCTGCGGCTATGACAACTCGGCGAAACCTGTGGTCGGACGGACTGTCTGAACTTTTATCAGCCTCGGAGTAGGAACGTGTCAGATAAATCACCTCCTGCTAAAATCTCATCCGGACTCGGCAGATTATCACGGCACATGAGGCGGCCATACATCATGTAACCTAAAACAGCCTCAATCTCATATCCGCCGCCCAAAAACACTTTGTCAATCTTGACTGATGAACTTATAATTGATGTGACTTTTCCACGTCAGCTTCCATTGAACCGGAAAATCATGAACTTCTCAAAACCTAGAAAAGATCCCTTCAAGAACTCAATACCATCGTCCGCAGGCCCCACGGTGGGCACCAACTGTCGTGGAATTGTCACGGCGGATGTCCTTAGTGTCAAGACTTAGTCGCGAGGCCAACGCATCTATGTGGTAGCTTGAGAGGGGTTGAGTGGAACAAGAGACGGGAGGTTTTTACCCAGGTTCGGCCCCTCACGGTGGAGGTAAAAGCCTACATCCTGCTTCATTGATATTGATGATGATGATCACGGTTACAAGTGTGCTCTATCTCGAGAGCTATTGTCTAAACCTAACTTGTCCAACTTGTGGAACTTGTGAATCTCGTCCCCTTTTGGGGAGCCCTGCCCCTCCTTATATATGTTGAAGGGGCGGTTTACATGTGGAGTCCTATTAGGATTAGGACTAGTCTATCTCTAATACAAACCGGATACAAGTCCAGGTCTTAGCTCCTTGCAAGATAATGTTCCTCATGCCTTTCCTCTTAAACCGGCCCACCGTTAAACGTGAACCGGCCTTCTGGGCTTTGGGCCTTGATCCGTCGATCCCGCACGTCGGATCACTAGTGAGTCATAATGACCAGGTGGGTTGCTTGTGAACCGCCAGGTCAGGGCAGGTCACCAGTAACTCGCCAAGTGTCAGCGGGGTCTTCAGATAAACCGCCAAGTCCGGCCGGGTTAACTTCCGGCCGGTTTACACCGCGGGGTATATCCCCGACACAACATATATGTGAAATTATGTCCTACTATTCTGTTTGGTTAGACAACATAAATGTGAATTATTTCATGCCCTGTTTGCTTCCCTACTATACATTGCACCTGTCTATCTTATAATGTCTATACATTCAATTACTTTTCTTGTTTATCAGCCATTTCAATTGGAGGGGGTGATGGCAGTATTCGCGGGAGTAAAAACACGGTCTTTGTGAAAGATCGTGCTACCTGTCAATGCAGATAGAACCACGGTTGTACTTGCCCAAGAACCAGCCCTACCATACAGAACACAGACTCACGCTGATTGTACCCCTACCCAGTTGGACAGAGAACCAGCTACACCCCTTCTAACCCCAACCCCGGCAGATAGTAACCCAGTTCCAGTTAGCAGAACACCGTCTCCACCACAAAGCACCCAAACACGAGCAGTTAGTAAGGCAACTGCAGTGCCCAAAGCACGAGGACCGCCACTCTGAACCCCAAGTCAATGCTTAAAGGGGAAGAAGACTTGTTCTCAGGTCAGGTTCCGCAGCTATGGTTCATACTACTTTGCTCTTGGATCACTGTATTTACTCATACCAACTAATTTCAAATTTGACGTATGCAATTGAAACTCCAATGGCGCAACAAGTATGTTTTAAACCTGTTTCTTTAATGTGTTTTCTGTTGTAACTTGCTCTATATTGATTTCAATTTCAATTGAATAAACAGTTATTTTCTCATGCCATACACATTACAAGTGTTGTTATTGTTGTGTAGTTTCCCACACTTATATTCTTTCTATGCTGCTTTGTCTTAAATAGATATGATTCAAACTGTCTCTATCTTGATTAGGCAACATAAACTAGAATGATATAGACCATACAGTGATCATACTACACAAATATATGTTTGTTTCATGATGTTATCTTGTCCACCTTACTACTAAACTGGTTTACCAAAATGAGTTTCATATACAACATGGTAAACCTGTGATGTGTTTGTTTGTTTCTATTTTAGAACGAGGATAAAATATTGGAGAAGAGTACCCCATTATGCAATGGTAAAGAAAGTAATGCAGATAAGGTTCAAGATAGTGAGACATCCCTGTTGGTCTCCAAGAAAGCTGATAAAAACTATATTGAAGACACTGGGACAACCCCAAAGTCCTGTCTTGATGTAGTGTTCGAGTTACTGGCTACTATTGCTGGCACCAGCTCTTCGAACTCGTTGCCTGAATCAGTTCGGCTACATATTTACTGTAGTTACCATGGGCCTCCTACGGGACGTAGAAACAATGGGCCTTCTAAGGGCCATAGAAACAGTGGGCCTTCTACGGGCCGTAGCATCAATGGGCCTTCTATGGGCCGTATGGTCGATCAGCCAAACATGGGCCAATAACAGACTGCATTATGGGCCGTAAACGGGCTAGATTTGGAATCGTCCGTTCATGGGCCGACAATAACGGGTCGTCATTAATCGGTCATATTTGATGTCGCTATGAAAACAGTCCAACGGATTAACGAGCCAATTGTAACCATGGGCTGAATTTGGCCCACAAGCAGAAAAGACCAGTAACGGGCCATAAGTAACCGAATGCTAGAAATGAGCCCAAGAATAAATGGGCCCTGAGAAGGCCGAAAGATAACACGGGTTGGAAACGGCCCAATGGAATAATGGGTCGTTAATGGGTATAAAGTGGTACATTGTTCATTGCGGGCCAGATTCACCACGGGCCGTTAATGGGCCAAGAGTTACAAATGGCCTCGTATGGGCCAAAAGACATCATGGGACATACATGGTTCAGAAGTTACAACATGCTGGAATCATATTGGACGGCCCAGATGAAGCTACTCGGCTTAATTCCGATAGGCCGTAAAGGGCCATGAGTTAGCGGGCCATAAATGGGCTATATATGAACAGCCATTAACAGGCTTTCTGTGGGGCGGCCCATTACATTTTGACCAAGTCAACCGGGCTGGCCTTTTCACCAGAATGGGCCTCTGTTGGACCGTGCCACATGTTGACATATCATAGGCGCCTCCTGTCCAATGAATGGATGACATCTGTCCCAACAGTGAGCCAACACGTGTTTCCTCCAGCCAATGAGAATTTTACATGTGGAAAATCCTCATTGGTCCGGGCTGTTAGCATGTTATCGGATCCAAAACCGGACCCGATAGCTTAACGGTGACCCGTTACGGCGGATGCCACGTGTTGGTCACCCTTGACGAAAGCACTTCCATGACGTGCTATTTTATCATCATGGAAGTGGACACTTCCGTGATGATAATTTTGGTAATGTCATGGAACACTTCTACGACAGCACAGGTATGACTATCTTAATTCTGTCATAAAATCGTCATGGATGTACATGCATGACAGAAAACGTGACCTACTGTGACAAACACGTATCATCACAGAAGTGTATTTTTTTGTAGTGAGTGGTGATTTGTGCGTTGTCTCCTACTGGATTGATACCTTGGTTCTCTAACTGAGGGAAATACTTATCTCTACTTTGTTGCATCACCTTTCCTCTTCAAGGGAAAAACCAACGCAAGCTCAAGAAGTAGCAGGTAGAATTTCTTGCACCGTTGCCGGGGATATCTACGCCAATTCAAGAGATACCAAGTACCTTGCATTATATTATTCACCATTTGCCTCTTGTTTTCCTCTCCCCCACTTCTGAAATGATTTTTGAAAAGTTTTGCCTTTTTCTTCGCCCCTCTTCTGTTCGTCTTCTTCGTTTGCTTTTTGTTTGCTCGTGCGTTAGATTGCTTGTCCTGCTCTCATGGCTAGCTGTTGTAGGGTGGAACCCTAAGTGGAGATCTTTCACGAATTAGAGGGGAAATCCCCAAGAACAAGAGGAACACAAGAGAACACTCAACAACAAGCCCAATCACACATCCACTAGACTCAAAGCCACACAAGATCCATAAAGGTACATAAACAACAAGGGGAACATGGATACATGGTAAAGTTCATCTGAAATCCAAAGGGAGATGACGCCTTGGTGATCTAGGTAGATCCTTCCCTCAAGGGGGTCCCGAATCCCTAGGGACCTTCTCCAAAGGAGGCCTTGAACTCCAATGGAGTGCTTCTCTCTCTCTCTCTCAAGAGGAGGAATCCCATAAGGGGAGGTACATGAGATAAGCCCTAATGTCTAGAGCCATACTTAGCTAAGTCTAAATGGAGGTATGAAGGAGTATATATAGTCCTAGGGGATGAAGGGGTAAGAAGGGGCAAAATGGTCATTACAAGAACAAAGCCCGCAGCAACATTTAGGGGGCCTGTGTGCATGGGGTAAGTGCAGCTCATGCGCACGGGGTATCCAGAGACCTGATGCATGAGCCCGTGCGCAATGGGTCCGTGAGGCCCGTGGACACGGGGGTCCCGTGGGCACGGTACACGCCCGTGCGCACGGGGTATTAAGGACCGCCAGCCTGGGAGGACCGTGGGCACGGGGTTGCTTGGGAGTTGTCGCCTTCTTCTTGGCGCTTCCTTCTCCGCTTTCAGACTTCCCTCTTGGATGGTGTAGATGTTATATTCTTCTTGGACTCCTCCTCGATGAATGTGTAGCTCTGCTCACACCTATGTATGCACACGAGAGAGGGGTCAAGTAGTATACCATCCTCGAGAGGTACAAGTGGACAAATGTAAAGGAGATGATTCACCTTCGTATGCACGAAGTAAATGTTGCACGTGTCACTTGCAAAATGGACTCTTGACATGGTGATGTCCGTAGGATGCTCCGCATCATCCCCTCCCCCTTGGGAAAGATGCGACCTCAGATCAAAAATAAAATCACCATGGGAAAGAGATGATGTCGCTGTTTAGAAGTTGACGATCACCTAGCATTCATCATTGTGTAACTTGAAATGGGCACTCTCCAATGTTGCACCGTCTTGTAATTCAAAAGGGGCAAAGACAACAAACACTTGGAAAAACAAATATGGTTAGCATTAGTGCAAAACCAAGAATTCAAGAGGTGATTCACCCAACAAGTGTCGCCGTCAAGCATATCATATGGTTTGACAAAGAAGTGTTGCATGGCATTTAAGCATATAAATTGAGCACAATCAAGGACATCATGGAAACAAGCATGCCAATGGGTGGTAGAGATGCAAATATGTTTGACAAGTGAACAAGCATCTACCTTAACATCATAGCAAGAATGAGCAAAGTGCTCAACAAAAGGTCTATGGTAGGTATAAGAATCATCCACAACATCAAATATACCGATATGTAACACATGGGGCAGGTGCAAGACAATGCAAGCATAATGTGCATGTGGTGTAGTGAAGATATCGTGGCACTCAACACAAAGGAAAGAGCAACTGTTCAACATGTGTGAGGCAATCAAGTCAATCATGGGACATGGCAT
>NC_053025.1:197645616-197774640 GCF_003073215.2 Triticum urartu
AATGAGCTATATGTTGTTAGGAATTACCAAAACCACCCAGGGATAGTTGCACTTTCAATCTCCCCCTTTTTGGTAATTGATGACAACATATAGATCAAAGCTTCGACAAATGATAATAAGAGTGAAATATATCATCGCTTTGAGAAGTATGTGATAATCAAGAGCTCCCCCTAAATTTGTGCATATTTTAAGATTTTCTTTGGACTGCAAATGCACAAAGAGTTAGGATCATGGGTTACTCTTTCATGTCACATACATCTTGGTGGAGCGCTCAAAATGATAAGAATTAAGTACATGCACTCATCACCAAGCAAAGTGAATGATCAAAATAAGGATAAACTGATAGTAACATCCAACAAGCATTAAGTGTAGCTTATGATCAAACACATGATCATCAATGTCTCACAGATTAAGGCATAGTATCTCAAGCACTCAAAAGCAAATAAAGTTTCAACCAAGAAGACAAGAGAGAACAAATGCAAACTCTCTCTCTCGAAGCCTATGATCTATACATTTTTCTCCCCCTTTGGCAGAAAGTTACCAAAAAGTTCATAGAAAATGCATAGCACTAAACGACTCTCAGGCTTGGTCTTGATCTGGTGGTGGAGTCCGAATGACGCCAGGGACGAAGGCTTCAGTAGAAGTAGTTGGGGCTGCTGGGGTAGATGCTGGAGCTGGTGGAACTGAGGCTGTAGCTGGCGCAGAAGTTGTGGCTCTGGTGTCAGGAATTGGCATTACAGATGATCTCTGAGCTCTGGGCACTCTGGCAAATGCATCAGTTGTTGTCTTACCCTTCCTCTCCTGCATATCATCCTGTAGTTGCTCCACAGCACACTGAATCTCAGTTACTTTCACATCTAGGTCATAGAACTTTTGTTCCATGATTCTTTCCAGGCTCTCTTGGTTTCGAGTCAGGGTGGCCAGTCCTTTCTCAATTCTAAGAGTGGATGCTATCAGGTAACCAAGCTGCTCCTGCTTGTTCTTCAAAAAGTACTCAGATGCCTCCTCTTGAGTTGGCATCCTGGCAGCTTTCTCCATCTTTGCCTTCTCCTTCTTTGCTTGTGCTTGTGCAGATGATGGTTCATCCTCATTCATCACAACTTGATTGTCCTCAAAGTCTAGATGGATGGGTAGGTGTTCCTTATCCAACAGATATATGCCTGTGCCCATCTTTGAGTTAATCAGCTCCTGAATTTGTGGGGCATATCCACAGCTCCTCTTCTGATCAGCTGTTGTCCTCTTGATGATCTCAACTATGAGGCTCATTGAGGGAGTCCTGGATTAGGGGGTGTCCGGATGGCCAGACTATACCTTCAGCCGGACCCCTGGACTATGAAGATACAAGATTGAAGACTTCGTCCCGTGTCCGGGTGGGACTTTCCTTGGCGTGGAAGGCAAGCTTGGCGATGCGGATATTTAGATCTCCTACCATTGTAACTGACTTTGTGTAACCCTAACCCTCTCCAGTGTCTATATAAACCGGAAGGTTTTAGTTTGTAGGATAACAGAACATACAACAATCATACCATAGGCTAGCTTCTAGGGTTTAGCCTCTTTGATCTCGTGGTAGATCTACTCTTGTACTACCCATATCATCAATATTAATCAAGCAAGACGTAGGGTTTTACCTCCATCAAGAGGGCCCGAACCTGGGTAAAACTTCGTGTCCCTTGTCTCCTGTTACCATCCGCCTAGACGCACAGTTCGGGACCCCCTACCCGAGATCCGCCGGTTTTGACACCGACATTGGTGCTTTCATTGAGAGTTCCTCTGTGTCGTCGCCTTTAGGCCCGATGGCTCCTTCGATCATCAACAACGATGTAGTCCAGGGTGAGACTTTTCTCCCCGGAAAGATCTTCGTCTTCGGCGGCTTCGCACTGCGGGCCAATTCGCTTGGCCATCTGGAGCAGAGCAGATCGAAAGCTACGCCCCTGGCCATCAGGTCAGATTTGGAAGTTTAAACTACACGACTGACATCCGCGGGGACTTGATCTTCGACGGATTCGAGCCACAGCCGAGCGTGCCGCACTGTCTCGATGGGCATGATCTAGCTCTGCCGCCGAACAGTGCCCTAGAGGCCGCACACGCATCGGTTCCGACCCTTAATTCGGAGCCTACTGCGCCAATCGAGGATGAGTGGTTGGACGCCGCCTCGGGGGCTGCAATCTCAAAGGCGATCGAGCCGAACACCAGCCCCACACTCCGCAAGGCCTGTGACTCCGAGGGGCCGGATTCCTCTCCGGACTCCGAGCCCTCCACGCGCCTGCCGATCGAATCCGATTGGGCGCTGATCATGGAGTTCACCGCCGCGGACATCTTTCAGCACTCGCCCTTCGGCAACATTCTGAAGTCACTAAAGTCTCTCTCTTTATCAGGAGAGCCCTGGCCGGACTACGGTCAGCAAGGTTGGGATACGGACGATGAAGAAATTCGAATCCCACCCACCACCCACTTCGTAGCCACTGTCAATGACTTAACCGACATGCTCGACTTCGACTCCGAAGACAATGATGATATGGACGACGATGCAGGAGACGACCAAGAACCAGCACCTATAGGGCACTGGAAGGCCACCTCGTCATACGACATATATATGGTGGACACTCCAAAAGATGGAGATGGCGACGGAACAGCGGGGGATGACACCTCCAAGAAACAACCCAAGCGCCGCCGTCAGCGGCGCCGCTCTAAATCCCGCCAAAGCAAAAACGGTGATTCCGGCACGGGAGATAATAATACTCCGGAGAGCGCCGAAGAACACCCCCTCCAGCAAGATTCAGCACAGGAGGATGGAGAAGCCAGCCCTCACGAGAGAGCGGCAGACAGAGATGTTGAGGATGATAATTATATGCCTCCCTCCGAAGATGAGGCAAGCCTCGACGACGACGAATTCATCGTGCCAGAGGATCCCGCCGAAAAAGAGCGTTTTAAACGCAGGCTTATGGCCACGGCAAGCAGCCTCAAGAAAAAGCAGCAACAGCTTAGAGCTGATCAAGATTTGCTAGCCGACAGATGGACTGAAGTCCTTGTGGCCGAAGAGTATGAACTCGAACGCCCCTCCAAGAGTTACCCAAAGCGCAGGTTGCTACCCTGACTAGAGGAGGAAGCACCTAAACCAACATCACCAGCGCATGACATGGCCGACCGGCCACCTCGTGGCCGTGACAGAGAGGCCTCTCGGACCTCCACTCAAGCCGTGCCCCGGCACCGCTCAAAACATACTAAGGCACGGGAAAATGCGCCAGACCTGCGAGAGATACTGGAGGACAAAGCAAGGCAAACAAGATCGATCTATGGATCGTGTGGGCGCCCCACGGCGCGTGACGGGGATCGTCACTCCGGATATAATAAATCCGGCCGGGCCGAACACAATAGACAAAGCTCGTTCGAGCTACGTCGTGATATAGCCCAATACAGAGGCGCCGCACACCCACTATGCTTCATAGATGAAGTAATGGATCATAAAATACCTGAGGGTTTCAAACCCGTGAACATCGAATCATATGATGGCACAACAGATCCTGCAGTATGGATCGAGGATTGTCTCCTTCATATCCACATGGTCCACGGCGATGATCTACACGCCATCAAATACCTCCCACTCAAACTTAAGGGACCAACCCGACATTGGCTTAACAGCTTGCCGGCAGATTCAATCGGTTCTTGGGAAGACCTGGAAGCCGCATTCCTCGACAATTTCCAGGGTACCTATGTGCGACCACCGGACGCTGATGACCTAAGCCACATAATTCAGCAGCCAGAGGAATCGGCCAGGCAATTCTGGACACGGTTCCTAACAAAGAAAAACCAAATAGTCGACTATCCGGACACAGAGGCCCTAGCAGCCTTCAAGCGTAATATCCGCGACGAGTGGCTTGCCCGGCACCTTGGACAGGAAAAGCCGAAATCTATGGCAGCCCTCACGACACTCATGACCTGCTTTTGCGCGGGAGTAGACAGCTGGCTAGCTCGGAGCAACAACTTAACCAAGAACCTTGGTAATTCGGATACCAAGGACAAAAGTGGAAGGTCGCACCGGAACAAGCAAAAGTGACGCATTAACAGCGACAGCAACGAGGATATGGCAGTCAATGCTGGATTCAGAGGCTACAAATCCAGTCAGCGAAAAAAGTCATTCAAAAGAAATACTCAGGGCCCGTCCAGTTTGGACCGAATACTCGACCGCATGTGCCAGATACATGGCACCCCCGAAAAGCCAGCCAATCACACCAACAGGGATTGTTGGGTGGTCAAGCAGGCAGGTAAGTTAAATGCCGAAAATAGAGACAAGGGGCTGTGTAGCGACGACGAGGAGGAGCCCAGGCCGCCGAACAACAGTGGACAGAAGGGTTTTCCCCCACAAGTGCGGACGGTGAACATGATATACGCAACCCACATCCCCAAGAGGGAGCGGAAGCGTGCGTTACGGGACGTATACGCGATGGAGCCAGTCACCCCAAAGTTCAACCCATGGTCCTCCTGCCCGATCACCTTTGATCGAAGGGACCACCCCACTAGCATCCGTCATGGCGGGTTCGCCGCATTGGTTCTAGACCCAATTATCGACGGATTTCATCTCACAAGAGTCCTTATGGACGGCGGCAGCAGCCTGAACCTGCTTTACCAGGATACAGTGCGGAAAATGGGCATAGACCCCTCGAGGATCAAGCCCACCAAAACGACCTTTAAAGGCGTCATACCAGGTGTAGAGGCCAACTATACAGGCTCAGTCACACTTGAAGTGGGCTTCGGATCTCCGGATAACTTCCGAAGCAAGGAGTTAATCTTCGACATAGTCCCGTTCCGCAGTGGCTATCACGCACTGCTCGGGCGAACCGCATTTGCAAAGTTCAATGCGGTACCGCACTACGCATACCTTAAGCTCAAGATGCCAGGCCCTCGAGGAGTAATCGCGGTCAATGGAAACACCGAACGCTCCCCCCGAACGGAGGAGCACACAGCGGCCCTCGCAGTGGAAGTACGAAGCAGCCTCTCTAGGCAGTTCTCCAGTCCGGCCGTTAAAAGGCCGGACACTGTCAAGCGCACCCAGAGTAACCTACAACAAGACCGCCTGGCACGTTCTGAGCAGGCGTAGAAATGCGGCCCCAACCCCAGCCCTCGCGAAATAGCGAAACCAGTGCTTCGCGTACATAACTACGCTCTCAAAATACCGTGGGCGCAGGGGAAGGGGCACCATCACAACACGCCCAAAACACGGCTTAAACCGTACTAGGGGCTGCCGAATTCTTTTTTCTTACTTTCAAGACTCCATACTTCGGACGACCTGTTCGGCAATTCAACTGCCGCACAAACGATGCAAGAACCAGGGAAGCAGACAAGCCATACCGCATTATGGCACTCCCAGGTGGTCTCTATCACGAGAAGTATACATGTTTTGCATATAAATTCCGCGGCCCGCCCCTGGACCGGACATGTTAAATAGTCCAACTTTTTGCTTATCGCGCTATTTGTATCGTTCTGCTTTGATCGTAGCCTTTTTAAACAATGCATAGTCTTTATATATTTTTTGCATTACCTTTTTTACAAATATATGTTCATTAATGACATGTTGCACCCGTACACTGTGGTACGGCAAATACGCCAAGGGCTTCAGTACCCCCCCAATATGGTGTGAGAAGTCCGAACACTTTCACAAGTGCGGCACCCCGAACTTATAGCATTATATGCATCGGCTCCGAATCATGTCTTGGGTCAATAGTTGGGTTTGCCCGGCTCCTATGTTTTGGTGCCTTACGTTCCGCTATATCGGCTAAGGTAGCACTAGGAGAACTACTGCGATTGTGCCCCAGTTGAGCTGGGCCGAGCACCTCAGTAGAGAAAGCTAAAACTGAATGTCATGATGAAGCGAGAGACCGGTCGCTGTTCGAGAGGTTTTTCGAGTCCTTAAAGACTTATGCCGCTTAGAGCGAGGAGTCGGCTTTGTCCGTCCAAGGCGTGGATAGCGCCCCGAACTCGGTCTTCCGAATACTAGGGGCTTCGCCAAAATTTAAAATTATAGAGTTATATGGCTAAGTGAGAGTGTTCAAGCATCGTAGTCCGATTGCCTCGTTCGTTGTGCTGAGCACCTCCCTCGAAGGACCCAAACATGGAAAAAAGAGCGCTCAGGTTTATCCCGAACACCCCAGCACTAGTGGCATGGGGGAAGAAGCCGACGACTGGCCATCTCTCAATTTTTGATAAATAGCCGCACAGAAAGTAATATTTTAAATTCAACAAGCATTGCTTAGCGCATATGAACAAGTTTTCAGCGCACAGGATAACACGAGCGAGTTCATTCAAAAATTACATCCTTGGTACATTCATCCGCCATAAGGCGGGCACCCTTCAGAACATCCTTATAATAGTTCTCTGGTTTGCGATGCTCCTTCCCCGGCGGTGGCCCGTCCTTCACAAGCTTCTCACCGTCCAGCTTGCCCCATTGCACTTTAGCGCGGGCAAGGGCCCTCCGGGCACCTTCGATGCAGACGGAGCGCTTGATGACTTCAAGCCTTGGACAGGCCGCCACCAGCCGCTGAACCAGTCCGAAGTAGCTCCCAGGCAGAGCCACTCCAGGCCACAGCCGAACTATGAGGCCCTTCATAGCCTGTTCGGCCGCCTTGTGGAGCTCGACCTGCTGCTTCAGCTGGTCACTCAGGGGTACAGGGTGTCCGGCCTCAGCATACTGAGACCAGAACACCTTCTCCGTCAAGCTGCCCTCCTTGGCTCGGTAGAATGCGGCAGCATCGGATATGCTACGGGGAAGATCTGCGAACGCCCCTGGAGAGCTTCGGATTCGGGTAAGTAACAAGTAGCTTACTTTTATATGTCTGCTTTGCATAAAGAATGCCTTACCCGCCGCTATCTTTTTCACCGCATCCAACTCCTGGAGGGCCTTCTGGGATTCGGCCTTGGCAGATTTGGCAGTTTCGATGGCCGCCGCGAGCTCGGACGCTTGCGTCTTTGAGTCAAGCTCCAAACTCTCATGTTTTTTCATGAGAGCCTGAAGCTCTTGCCGCGCCTCGCCGACCTGCGCCTCAAATTTCTCCCGCTCGATGCGCTCCGAGCTTGCTCTCTTCTCGGCCTCGGACAGCGCCTGCTTGAGGGTCGCCACCTCAGTTGTGGCCCCTGCAATAAGCAGCATAATCCTGTCATTTTTTGTAATTGCATCTTTTTATATAAATTTTTCTATAAGGTATCTCCTACCTTCTTTCTCCTCGAGCTGCCGCTTGGCAAGGCCGAGCTCTTGCTCGGGCCGCTCGAGACCCTGCTTCAGGGTGCCTACCTCCGCAGTCAGTGCGGCGGTCGCAAGCAGCGAAGCCTGCATACGCATATTGACTCTTTTTTGTTAGGCTCCTGCGAAATTTATTAGATCCTCTATTCGGCTTTTCTTTCCGAATGCCAAACAGAGCATCAGGGGCTACTGTCTATGTGGTAATATTTTTACTTACCTCGAAGCCTGTTAGAAGGCTAGCACAAGCTTCAGTCAGCCCGCTCTTGGCGGACTGAACCTTCTGGAGCACCGTACTCATGATAGTACGGTGATCCTCGTCGATGGAGGCGCCGTTAAGCACCTCCAGCAAATTGTCTGGTGCCTCCGGTTGGACAGGGGCCGCCGGCTTAGTAGGCTTGCTCCTCTTAGAAGGAGGTCGCCTGCCGCAGTCCGGAACCGTTGAGGATTCCGGCGCGGTGTCCGGCGCAAAGCCGGACTTGGAGCCCTGGGGGGATCTTGTCCCCTTTACTCCCGGAGTCCGGGAGGTCGCCTCGCGGCTCCTCCAGGACCACCTCCTCTTGGCCCGGAGCTTGTCGCGACGCCACTTCGGCGTCGTCCGCAGTGTGGGGGAAGGCAGCGGGCGGAACTGAATTCACGTCCGATGAATCCAGGGAGCCGCTCGACGACTCGTCGAGCCCGGCCTTGGGCGGGCTGCATAATCATATTCGACATAAGGAAAAGCTGTGCCATAAAGGAATGCTATAAGTTACTCTAGTGTCCGAATACTTACGATTCCGCTGGGCGCTTGGCCCTGTGCGGCCACTCCTCTTCGCCCTCGTCGGCGTCGGTGGAGTAGTCCGGAGGGAGGGTCTTCCCCTTCTTGGACCCTTCGGCCTCCCCCGTTGGGGCGGCCTTCCTCTTCTTCCCCCCCCCCCCGCTGGAGGGGGAGAGGTTTCTTCTTCCTCCTCCTCGTCTTCACGGGAGGAGGGCGTCTCGGAGTCGTCGGACGATGAGTCCGACACCACCATATGCCGGGAACTCTTTCGAGTCCCCGTGGCCTTCTTCTCCGGACCTCACCTACCAATCCTGTCAAAGGTAAGGGAGCTTAGATCCCGCATAGAGTCAAACTATGAAAAACCAACATCCTGTAAAAGGTAAAAATGGCTTATCTCGCCAGCGTGACGCTGCGTGCTGAATCCGCGGTCCTCGGAAGCGGATGCGGGAGCCTCGGCACCTTTGAATAGCACCTTCCAGACATCTTCGTACGTCATGTCGAAGAGCCTGCTCAGGGTGTGGTGCTGCGCCAGGTCGAACTCCCACAGATTGAAATCCCGTTGTTGACATGGGAGGGTCCAGCGGACGAGCATAACCTGGACTACATTGACAAGCTTGAGCTGCTTGTTCACTAGGGTTTGGATGCATTTTTGCAGTCCGGTCACCTCGTCTTTGTTGCCCCACGACAGGCCCGTCTCTTTCCAAGACGTGAGCCGCGTGGGGGGTCCGGACCGGAACTCGGGGGCTGCGACCCACTTAGGATCGCGCGGCTCGGTGATGTAAAACCACCTTGACTGCTACCCCTTCAGGGTCTCTACAAAGGAGCCCTCGAGCCATAGGACGTTGGCCATCTTGCCCACCATGGCGCCTCCGCATTCCGCCTGGTTGCCCCGCACCACCTTCGGCTTGATGTTGAAGGTCTTGAGCCACAGGTCGAAATGGGGGCGGATGCAGAGGAAAGCCTCACACACGACGATAAACGCCGATATGTTGAGGATGAAGTTCGGGGCCAGATCATGGAAATCCAGGCCATAGTAGAACATGAGCCATCGGACAAACGGGTGGAGAGGAAAACCCAATCCGCGGAGGATGTGGGGAAGGAACACAACCCTCTCATGGGGCCTTGGGGTGGGGAGGAGATGCCCCTTTTCAGGAAGCCGGTGCGCGATGTCGTTAGACAAGTATCCGGCCTTCCTTAGTTTTTTGATATGGCCCTCCGTGACGGAGGAGACCATCCACTTGCCTCCCGCTCCGGACATGGATGGAGAAGGTTGAGGTGGGACGTGCGGGCTTGGGCGCTGGAGCTCGAGTGCGTGGAAGATGGATAGGCAAAGGAGGAAGAAGGCGTAGGTAAAAAGGTGGGTCCTTATCCCCTTATATGGGCGGATGCGACTATGCGTCCCCACCAGCCTGGTAAAACTCGCTTATCTCCCAAGTGCCGTGATAAATGGCGCGGTTGGGTTACCCACGTCCGTATTGATGAGAATCCCGTAAATGAGGGACACGATCTCTGCTTCGACAAGACGTACCAAGGAAACCGCCTCGCAAAATGCGCTGAGGTGGGTAAGTAAAAACGATTCGAATAAAGGACTTGGCCGTAGCGTGATGTCACGCTACGGAATACGTCAGCAGATTAGATTTGTGTAAATATTATTCTCTCTATGCCGATATGTGGAAACTTATTTTGCAGAGCCGGACACTATCCTTAGTGTTTACAATCTTTTATGAAGTACTTGGAGGAGGAACCCGCCTTGCAATGCCGAAGACAATCTGCGCGCCGGACTCATCGTCATTGAAGCCTGGTTCAGGGGCTACTGAGGGAGTCCTGGATTAGGGGGTGTCCGGATGGCCGGACTATACCTTCAGCCGGACTCCTGGACTATGAAGATACAAGATTGAAGACTGCGTCCCGTGTCCGGATGGGACTTTCCTTGGCATGGAAGGCAAGCTTGGCGATGCGGATATTTAGATGTCCTACCATTGTAACCGACTTTGTGTAACCCTAACCCTCTCCGGTGTCTATATAAACCGGAGGGTTTTAGTCCGTAGGACAACAGAACATACAACAATCATACCATAGGCTAGCTTCTAGGGTTTAGCCTCTTTGATCTCGTGGTAGATCTACTCTTGTACTACCCATATCATCAATATTTATCAAGCAGGATGTAGGGTTTTACCTCCATCAAGAGGGCCCGAACCTGGGTAAAACTTCGTGTCCCTTGTCTCCTGTTACCATCCGCCTAGACGCACAGTTCGGGACCCCCTACCCGAGATCCGCCGGTTTTGACACCGACACTCATTACCTTGAACTTCGGTGGCACATCAAAAATGTGAAGCAAGTTTATTGCATGGCCTCTGATCATCTTGTGATCACCTAACTTGGGCAAGAGAGTGTGCCTTAGAATCCAGTTGATTGTAGGTAGCCCTGACAGAAATAAGTGAACTGATCCAAACTTGAAAGTTTCAAGTGCTTTGTCTGGGATCTCGTTGTACATGTTTGACATGGAATTGTAACCCATCTTCTTCTTGGCATATACATCCAAGTCATCTTCCTGCTCTTCTGGGGCATTAATCAGCTGAGCCCATTCTGCAACTGTAGATTGGTATCTAGTGCCTTCTGACATCCATACTATCCTGCCATCTGGATAGAAATGTGCTGTGGAGTAGAATTGCATTATGAGATCCTCATTCCACTTTGTGAGTTTCTGCCCAACAAAGTCTGCAACTCCACAAGCTTTGAAGCTGTCAAGCACTCCAGGATAGTGTTCTTCATTTTCTTTGATATACTCCCAGTCAACCCATCTCATGTCACACACTATGGGTTTCTTATCCAACAACACTGTCTCATAGAAGTCTTGCTATTCCTTTGTGTGGAACCTGTAGTCAACAGCAGTTCTTCTCCTTGAAGCATATGGATCTTCCTCTCTCCATTTCCTCAGCCCTGAATCTCTCCCGATTTTCATGTCCTCAACCATAGGATGAGCATCATTGTGGTCTGGAATCTTGGGCTTGAGCTTCCTGAGAACTTGTCCTTCTTCTTCTTCTTCTTTAGCAGCAACATCTGGCACTGGGGCCTTGCTCTTCTCAGCAGCAGATATGTTCCTAGTGTTCCTCTTAGGTGCACTCTTGGGCTTGGATGAAGCTTTGGGTGCTTCTTTGGGCTTGGACGAAGCAGCCCCTGACCTTATGGCATCACCCATAAGCTTCTGTGCCTTGGGTGCTGGTGCAGCAACCTCCTCCTCTTCTTCTCCCTCAGAGTCTCTCCTCATGGAGGGTTTGCCAAGAACTCTGGCAGTAGTGGTTCTGGCTCTCTTTTTCTTCTTGTCTTGGCCACCTGCTTCCTCTTCAAATTCCATGGTAAACTTCATGGTTTCTTCAGTTACAGCCTTCCTAGGCTTAGAGGTGGGAACTCTTCTTGCAGGTGCCTTTTTCTGCATTCCAGGCTTTGTGGCTGCAGCTGACCCATATTCTTTCTTGAGCACCTTCTTCTTGGATGTGGCTTCCTCCTCTGCCACATAATCTTCATCCTCTGATTCAGAAGTTCTCTTTCTGCTAGCTCTAGTGGCAGCCTTAGGCAAGTTGCTTGGGGTGCTCCTGCTACCTTCATCAGAGCTACTAGAGGGACTAGTGCCCTCACTCATGTGAACCTGCTCCTCTGATTTGTTCTGGCTGTCACTTTGATCAGACATGTTGCAAACACTGACTGCTGACCCCGTGAATAGATGAGATAGAGTGGATGAGCATCACAAAATGCAGAGATTTTTGCAAAAGAATGAGTCAAAAACTTAGTTTTAGTTTTGTACAGAAAGCATTTCGGATCAACCGATTTGCAAACTCGGTGATACCGAAGCAGCTTTTGGAACCAAAACTAGTGAACTCGGTCAGACCGAGTCACAGTTCGGTGGCACCGAGACTGCTAGGGTTTCACAAAATCCTGAACTCGGTCACACCGATTTGTAGTTCTCGGTCAGACCGAGAACCACATGTGCAATGGCCGTGGCCGAATCGGTGGAACCGAGTTCCGCAACCCGGTGGGTCTGAGATGGTTTCGGCGGAAACCTAAACCAAAATTTTTGAATCGCATCTATTCTAAGGATTGTTTTGACTGGATAGGAGTGTTTCAATTGTAGCAAGAATCATAATGAACACAATGTGCTAGGAATCAGACGGGGATAGCACTGTGATCGAGTCCATACCCTAGTTCAGCGGTGAACTCGCTACGGCGGCAATGGCGGAGACGAAATCCGTTGACGGCGGCGGAGTCCAGCGACAGGAGGCGGCTGGCGACGAGGAGGACGATCCGGAGACTTAGGAGGCAGAGCGAGCTATGCGCGGGCGAAGAGGTTTCGGAGAAATTTCCAAAATTTTGCCCGTGAGTATATATAGCCCGACCCTGTCGGTGTGACCGAGTGGAACAACTCGGTGGCACCGAGATGCATAACTATTGACAGTTACAGCAACTCGGTGTGACCGAAAAGTTCAAATCGGTTGCATCGAGGTGAAAACCTAGATCTACTTAGTGATCTCGGTATGACGGAAATGTAGGAATCGGTCAGACCGAAAAGCACAAAGAAGTTTTGGAAGTTTAAGTCTATGACAAATCGGGGACTCCGAGTGCTCCTCACACAGAGTGGTTTGAATCTGACTTGATCAAATTTTGTGATGTAGCATGAATAGAGTTCGAGACGAGAAAAGCATAGATAGCTAGAGAGCGTTCTTAGGCATTCTTGTCCATCCACTTGGCAAGAGAAAAGAAAACCAATCAATCAAAACAACAAGTGGATTTCCTCGAATGAGTAAAATATGCACTCAACATGCTCACACAATAAAATGACAATTGAAATATGTGGCAAAGCATGCACAACCAATTCTAGCATCTATCAAGCAATTGGCGATGACTAGGTCATCTATATATGATTATATTGACTTAGGAGTCAAATGAGAGCATTTGATCATAGGTCATACTCATTGTTTAAGCACAAGTGGGGTTACCACTTTTACATAAAGCATTGTTGTGTTCACACCATTAGAGTTGCTTTAGCTCAATTCTTAGAGTAAAGCTCCCCCTAGATGTGATATCCCCCCTAAGAGGGATGAACTAACCTTGGGTTTTGTCGATGATGACTTCATGTAGGTGTTGAAGATGTGGATGCTCAATGTTGATGTAGATCATTCGGAGCTATCCATTGGAGTGAGTTGCACTTTCAATACCTACACGGGTTAGTCCCACAAGGAACAAACAAGGATATCCATAGACATAGAGTGATGCACACACAAGATGATGTCTATGAAAGCTTTTAGATTACCTTGTCCCTTGTCTTACCAACAAGAGGGTTTGTGACTCCTTGAACTAGTGCAAGATGTGGAAGTTGATTGCACTTGTTCTTGCCAAGATGATGAGAGTGAAGTATGTTGGCGGAGTCACCCTCAAGAACTCTCTAGTTCTTCTTCTTTTGGATCCACACCATCTTGATGGGAATCCTTGGTGTTGTAGTTGTATTTGATGAAGTAGAACTTGAAGTATTCTTGGGAATCCACTTGACTAAGGTCTTAGGAGCTTCTTCAAATGCATCAATTTCCTCTTGAAGCTTGTCCTTCCCTTTTTGCTTGTAGTCTTGTGGTGGAAGATCATCTTGAGCTTGTGTCCCTTTGAAAGAAGTGGGATCATACTTCTCTTATTGAGGAACAAACTTTGTCTTGGGGTATTGATCTTCTTCCCATTCAACTCCATTGGCATTGAACTTCCGTTCAAAACCAACACCTTGATTCTTCCGGTGCCTTCCTTGCTTGCATACAATTTCCTCAAATTGCTTACTTCCGGCAAGGCTCTTGTAAACTCCTTTCTCTATAATTCCCTTCAATAAGCTATTTTCTTGCTCAAGTGTAACTTGGCTAAGAGAATCATTAGTGGAATCAAGAGAACTACTAGAAGCAACAATATTGGATTTAGCATGATAATTGTTACTACTAGAGGAAGAATCTTTCTTGTTCTTGTTACTAGACTTGACTTGAGGCATGTAAGTGGATAAGAGTAAACGCTTGGCAATGTAAGAAGAACTTTTCTTACGAAGATCATCATTGATTGCTTTTAAGAACTCATGCTCTTGCTCAAGGTTGAGCTTTTCAAAGCGTAATTTCTCATGTGTCCTTAAAAGTTCTCGATGATCTCCTAAGATAGTTTCATGAGCTAACTTAAGAGTGTTTATATCTTTAATTAGAGACTCAATCTTCTCCTTATCATTGTCATTTGTTTTATCTTGATTAGCATGATTAATTGATGTTTCATCATAGTATTCATCACTAGAGTTGTCAACAAGTAAATCATCATCACCCAACAAGTCATCTTCATCACTATTGAAATCAACATACTCGGGGTGTGATACTTTTGGGACTTTAGCCATGAAGCATGTTCCAACTCCTTCATTTGATGAGTCAAATATATCATAGGAGTTGGTTGACACAAGTGCTAGACCGGCAACACCTTCATCTTGAGTATATTCGGAATCGGAGTGATAGCTTCTCTCGGAGTGGTTGTCGGAGTCGGAGCCGGATACCCATTCACCAACATGAGCTTGATGTCTTCGTTTTGTGTAGCTCCTTGATTACTTGTCCTTTCTTTCCGAATCCTTGCTTCTCCGTGAGTATCTTCGTTCATAACGATCATCTCTACTCCTTCTTTCTCTAGATGGTGATTATTCTCTTCTACTTCTTCTCTTGGGAGAATCTTCTCTTCTCTTGTAAGGAGCCGTACACTCATTGGAATAGTGTCCGGGCCTTCCACAATTGTAGCAGTTTCGCTCTCGACTAGAAGATCTTTTGTCATTGTAGGACCTTGACTTGGAGCTTCTATCTTTGCTTCTACTCTTGTAGAACTTGTTGAAGTTCTTCACCATTAAGCTCAATTCTTCATTGAAGGTTTGTTTCTCACTTGATGATGTGGGGGCTTCACATGAGGCTTTGTAAGCACCACTTGATTTGTTGTGAAGTTCCTCTTTATCCTTGAGTGACATCTCATGAGCAACAATTCTTCCAATGACTTCGGTTGTCTTGAGATCTTTGTAATTGGGCATCATTTGGATCAATGTGCACACGCTATCATATTTTCCATCCAAGGCTCTTAGGATCTTCTTGATGATGAATCTATCGGTCATCTCTTCACTCCCTAAGCCGGCAATCTCATTTGTGATAAGAGCAAGCCTAGAGTACATTTCAGCGACACCTTCACCATCCTTCATTTTGAACTTGTCAAGTTGACTTTGAAGCACATCCAATTTGGATTCCTTGACAGAGTCGGTACCTTCGTGCATATCAATCAAAGTATCCCAAATTTTCTTTGCATTCTCAAGACGGCTGATTTTGTTGAATTCTTCGAGGCACAATCCGTTGAAGAGGATATCACAAGCTTGAGCGTTGTATTACAGCATCTTCAACTCTTTCGCGGTAGCTTCACGGTTTGGTTCTTTCCCATCAAAGAAGTCACCTTGCAAGCCAACACACACAATACCCCAAACGGCGGGATTATGTCCAAGAATATGCATTTTCATCTTATGCTTCCAACTAGCAAAATTAGTACCATCAAAGTAAGGACCTCTACAGTGGTAATTTCCCTCGCTAGACGCCATACTTTCCTAGGTTGTGAAACCAAGGCTATGACCACCAAAAGCTATGGAAATCAAAGCAAATGGAGACCAAAGCTCTAATACCACTTGTAGGATCGGAAGTATGTCTAGAGGGGGGTGATTAGACTACTTGACCAAATAAAAATCTACCCTTTTCCCAATTTTAGTTCTTGGCAGATTTTAGCTATCTTTGCACAAGTCAAGCAATCTCCACAAAATTCAAGCAAGCATGCAAAATTGTATATGATCAGCGGAAAGTAAAGCACGCAACTTGCAAGAATGTAAAGGGAAGGGTTTGGAGAATTCAAACGCAATTGGAGACACGGATGTTTTTGGCGTGGTTCCGATAGGTGGTGCTATGGTACATCCACGTTGATGGAGACTTCAACCCACGGAGGGTAACGGTTGCGCGAGTCCACGGAGGGCTCCACCCACGAAGGGTCCACGAAGAAGCAACCTTGTCTATTCCATCACGGCCGTCGCCCACGAAGGACTTGCCTCACTAGCGGTAGATCTTCACGAAGTAGGCGATCTCCTTGCCCTTACAAACTCCTTGGTTCAACTCCACAATCTTGTCGGAGGCTCCCAAGTGACACCTAGCCAATCTAGGAGACACCACTCTCCAAGAAGTAACAAATGGTGTGTTGATGATGAACTCCTTGCTCTTGTGCTTCAAATGATAGTCCTCGGCTCACACTGCAGAAGGCAGAGATTCGCCTCCTCTCATAGGATTGTGATTGGTATGAGGATATAAGGATGATTGAGTGGTAAAGCAACTGAGAAGTGCATAGAGATGCAGAGATTATGTGTTGGGATGGAATAAGTCTGTGACCTCGACAGCAATGTTAAGTTTCTGTCGTCAGGGAAAAAATGTATTTTGGAAAGTGTAAGGGGCAGATTTCTATGGCTTCTGCGTCCGCATGGAAGAAGAGGTGGGGTGAGGGGGTATATTATGGCCTGTCCACACATAAATGGGTCTGATCGCGTGGTACAGGGGCAGCAACATCCAACTCAGGTGGACGGATGATCAATAGTTTTTACTATCTTTTTATACTTTAATTTATCTTCATTATATGACCGTTTATTGATTTCTTGTTGGTTATCCTTTTTATATATATCATTCATTGGACTGATCCATTAGAGTTAGGCATAAACATAATCTGCGTGAGACCGATTACACAAACTCGGCGGACCGATTTTGATAATAACGAACAGAGAGTTGGTCAGGACAACTAGAAGGAAATATGCCCTAGAGGCAATAATAAAGTTATTATTTATTTCCTTATATCATGATAAAGGTTTATTATTCATGCTAAAATTGTATTAACCGGAAACGTAATACATGTGTGAATACATAGACAAACAGAATGTCACTAGTATGCCTCTACTTGACTAGCTCGTTAATCAAAGATGGTTATGTTTCCTAACCATGGACAAAGAGTTGTCATTTGATTAACGGGATCACATCATTAGTTGAATGATCTGATTGACATGACCCATTCCATTAGCTTAGCACCCGATCGTTTAGTATGTTGCTATTGCTTTCTTCATGACTTATACATGTTCCTATGACTATGAGATTATGTAACTCCCGTGTGCCGGAGGAACACTTTGTGTGCTACCAAACGTCACAACGTAACTGGGTGATTATAAAGGTGCTCTACAGGTGTCTCCAAAGGTACATGTTGGGTTGACGTATTTCGAGATTAGGATTTTTCACTCCGATCGTCGGAGAGGTATCTCTGGGCCCTCTCGGTAATGCACATCACTTAAGCCTTGCAAGCATTGCAACTAATGAGTTAGTTGCGGGATGATGTATTAAGGAACGAGTAAAGAGACTTGCCGGCAACGAGATTGAACTAGGTATTGGATACCGACGATCGAATCTCGGGCAAGTAACATACCGATGACAAAGGGAACAACGTATGTTGTTATGCGGTCCAACCGATAAAGATCTTCGTAGAATATGTAGGAGCCAATATGGGCATCCAGGTCCCGCTATTGGTTATTCACCGGAGACATGTCTCGGTCATGTCTACATTGTTCTCGAACTCGTAGGGTCCGCACGCTTAAGGTTTGGATGACAGTTATATTATGAGTTTTATACATTTTGATGTACCGAAGGTTGTTCAGAGTCCCGGATGTGATCACGAACATGACGAGGAGTCTCGAAATGGTCGAGACATAAAGATTGATATATTGGAAGCCTATGTTTGGATATCGGAAGTGTTCCGGGTGAAATCGGGATTTTACCGGAGTACCGGGAGGTTACCGGAACCCCCCGGGAGCTATATGGGCCTTAGTGGGCCTTAGTGGAAGAAGAGGAGAGGCGGCCAGGGCTGGGCTGCGCGCCCCTCCCCCCTAGTCCGAATAGGACAAGGAGAGAGGGGGCCGGTGCCCCCCTCCTTTCTCTCTCTCTCTTTTCCACCTCACGAATCCTATTCCAACTAGGATTGGGGGAGAAGTCCTACTCCCGGAGGGAGTAGGACTCCTCCTGGCGCGCCCTATGATGGCCGGCCGGCCTCCCCCTCTGGAACCTTTATATATGGAGGCAGGGGCACCCCAGAGACACACAAGTTGATCCACGTGATCATATTCTTAGCCGTGTGCGGCGCCCCCTTCCACCATAGTCCTCGATAATATTGTAGCGGTGCTTAGGCGAATCCCTGCGACAGTAGTACATCAAGATCGTCATCACGCCGTCGTGCTGACGGAACTCTTCCCCGACACTTTGCTGGATCGGAGTCCGGGGATCGTCATCGAGCTGAACGTGTGCTAGAACTCGGAGGTGCCGTAGTTTCGGTGCTTGATCGGTCGGGCCGTGGAGACGTACGACTACATCAACCAAACGCTTCCGTTGTCGATCTACAAGGGTACGTAGATCACACTCTCCCCTCTCGTTGCTATGCATCACCATGATCTTGCGTGTGCGTAGGAATTTTTTTGAAATTACTACGTTCCCCAACAGTGGCATCCGAGCCTAGGTTTTATGTGTTGATGTTATATGCACGAGTAGAACACAAGTGAGTTGTGGGCGATATAAGTCATACTGCTTACCAGCATGTCATACTTTGGTTCGGCGGTATTGTTGGACGAAGCGGCCCGGACCGACATTACGCGTACGCTTACGCGAGACCGGTTCTCCGACGTGCTTTGCACATAGGTGGCTTGCGGGTGACAGTTTCTCCAACTTTAGTTGAACTAAGTGTGGCTACGCCCGGTCCTTGCGAAGGTTAAAACAGCACCAACTTGACAAACTATCGTTGTGGTTTTGATGCGTAGGTAAGATTGGTTCTTGCTTAAGCCCGTAGCAGCCACGTAAAACTTGCAGCAACAAAGTAGAAGACGTCTAACTTGTTTTTGCAGGGCATGTTGTGATGTGATATGGTCAAGACATGATGCTGAATTGTATGAGATGATCATGTTTTGTAACCGAGTTATCGGCAACTGGCAGGAGCCATATGGTTGTCGCTTTGTTGTATGCAATGCAATCGCGCTGTAATGCTTTACTTTATCACTAAGCGGTAGCGATAGTCGTGGAAGCATAAGATTGGCGAGACGACAATGATGCTACGATGGAGATCAAGGTGTCACGCCGGTGACGATGGTGATCATGACGGTGCTTCGGAGATGGAGATCACAGGCACAAGATGATGATGGCCATATCATATCACTTATATTGATTGCATGTGATGTTTATCTTTTATGCATCTTATCTTGCTTTGATTGGCGGTAGCATTATAAGATGATCTCTCACAAAATTATCAAGAAGTGTTCTCCCTGAGTATGCACCGTTGCGAAAGTTCTTCGTGCTGAGACACCACGTGATGATCGGGTGTGATAGGATCTACGTTCAAATACAACGGGTGCAAAACAGTTGCACACGCGGAATACTCAGGTTATACTTGACGAGCCAAGCATATACAGATATGGCCTCGGAACACGGAGACCGAAAGGTCGAGCGTGAATCATATAGTAGATATGATCAACATATTGATGTTCACCAATGAAACTACTCCATCTCACGTGATGATCGGACATGGTTTAGTTGATTTGGATCACGTGATCACTTAGAGGATTAGAGGGATGTCTATCTAAGTGGGAGTTCTTTAAGGAATTTGATTAATTGAACTTAAATTTATCATGAACTTAGTACCTGATAGTATCTTGCTTATGTATGTTTGATTGTAGATAGATGGCCCGTGCTGTTGTTCCGTTGAATTTTAATGCGTTCCTTGAGAAAGCAAAGTTGAAAGATGATGGTAGCAATTACACGGACTGGGTTCGTAACTTGAGGATTATCCTCATTGCTGCACAGAAGAATTACGTCCTGGAAGCACCGCTGGGTGCCAGGCCTGCTGCAGGAGCAACACCAGATGTTATGAACGTCTGGCAGAGCAAAGCTGATGACTACTCGATAGTTCAGTGTGCCATGCTTTACGGCTTAGAATCGGGACTTCAACGGCATTTTGAACATCATGGAGCATATGAGATGTTCCAGGAGTTGAAGTTAATATTTCAAGCAGATGCCCAGATTGAGAGATATGAAGTCTCCAATAAGTTCTATAGCTGCAAGATGGAGGAGAACAGTTCTGTGAGTGAGCATATACTCAAAATGTCTGGGTATAATAATCACTTGATTCAGATGGGAGTTAATCTTCCAGATGATTGCGTCATTGACAGAATTCTCCAATCACTGCCACCAAGCTACAAGAGCTTTGTGATGAACTATAATATGCAAGGGATAAATAAGACTATTCCTGAGCTCTTCGCAATGCTGAAAGCTGCGGAGGTAGAAATCAAAAAGGAGCATCAAGTGTTGATGGTCAACAAGACCACTAGTTTCAAGAAAAAAGGCAAAGGGAAAAAGAAGGGGAACTTCAAGAAGAACAGCAAGCAAGTTGCTGCTCAAGAGAAGAAACCCAAGTCTGGACCTAAGCCTGAAACTGAGTGCTTCTACTGCAAGCAGACTGGTCACTGGAAGCGGAACTGCCCCAAGTATTTGGCGGATAAGAAGGATGGCAAGGTGAACAAAGGTATATGTGATATACATGTTATTGATGTGTACCTTACTAACGCTCGCAGTAGCACCTGGGTATTTGATACTGGTTCTGTTGCTAATATTTGCAACTCGAAACAGGGACTACGGATTAAGCGAAGATTGGCTAAGGACGAGGTGACGATGCGCGTGGGAAACGGTTCCAAAGTCGATGTGATCGCAGTCGGCACGCTACCTCTACATCTACCTTCGGGATTAATATTAGACCTAAATAATTGTTATTTGGTGCCAGCGTTAAGCATGAAAATTATATCTGGATCTTGTTTGATGCGAGACGGTTATTCATTTAAATCAGAGAATAATGGCTGTTCTATTTATATGAGTAATATCTTTTATGGTCATGCACCCTTGAAGAGTGGTCTATTCTTATTGAATCTCGATAGTAGTGACACACATATTCATAATGTTGAAGCCAAAAGATGCAGAGTTGATAATGATGGTGCAACTTATTTGTGGCACTGCCGTTTAGGTCATATCGGTGTAAAGCGCATGAAGAAACTCCATACTGATGGACTTTTGGAACCACTTGATTATGAATCACTTGGTACTTGCGAACCGTGCCTCATGGGTAAGATGACTAAAACACCGTTCTCCAGTACTATGGAGAGAGGAACAGATTTGCTGGAAATCATACATACAGATGTATGTGGTCCGATGAATATTGAGGCTCGTGGCGGATATCGTTATTTTCTCACCTTCACAGATGACTTAAGCAGATATGGGTATATCTACTTAATGAAACATAAGTCTGAAACATTTGAAAAGTTCAAAGAATTTCAGAGTGAAGTTGAAAATCATCGTAACAAGAAAATAAAGTTTCTACGATCTGATCGTGGAGGAGAATGTTTGAGTTATGAGTTTGGAGTACATTTGAAACAATGCGGAATAGTTTCGCAACTCACGCCACCCACCCAGAACACCACAGCGTAATGGTGTGTCCGAACGTCGTAATCGTACTTTACTAGATATGGTGCGATCTATGATGTCTCTTACTGATTTACCGCTATCGTTTTGGGGTTATGCTTTAGAGACGGCCGCATTCACGTTAAATAGGGCACCATCAAAATCCATTGAGACGACGCCTTATGAATTATGGTTTGGCAAGAAACCAAAGTTGTCGTTTCTGAAAGTTTGGGGCTGCGATGCTTATGTGAAAAAGCTTCAACCTGATAAGCTCGAACCCAAATCGGAGAAATGTGTCTTCATAGGATATCCAAAGGAAACTATTGGATACACCTTCTATCACAGATCCGAAGGCAAGACTTTTGTTGCTAAATTCGGAAACTTTCTGGAGAAGGAGTTTCTCTCGAAAGATGTGAGTGGGAGGAAAGTAGAACTTGATGAGGTAATTGTACCTACTCCCTTATTGGAGAGTAGTACATCACAGAAAACTGTTTCTGCGACACCTACACCAATTAGTGAGGAAGCTAATGATGATGATCATGAAACTTCAGGACAAGATACCACTGAACCTCGTAGATCAACCAGAGCGAGATCCGCGCCAGAGTGGTACGATAATCCTGTTCTGGAAATCATGCTGCTAGACCATGATGAACCTACGAACTATGAAGAAGCAATGGTGAGCCCAGATTCCGCAAAATGGCTTGAAGCCATGAAATCTGAGATGGGATCCATGTATGAGAACAAAGTATGGACTTTGGTTGACTTGCCCGATGATTGGCAAGCAATTGAGAATAAATGGATCTTCAAGAAGAAGACTGACGCTGACGGTAATATTACTGTCTACAAAGCTCGACTTGTCGCAAAAGGCTTTCGACAAGTTCAAGGGGTTGACTACGATGAGACCTTCTCGCCCGTAGCGATGCTTAAGTCTGTCCGAATCATGTTAGCAATTGCCGCATTTTATGATTATGAAATTTGGCAGATGGATGTCAAAACTGCATTCCTAAATGGATTTCTGGAAGAAGAGTTGTATATGATGCAACCGGAAGGTTTTGTCTATCCAAAGGGAGCTAACAAAGTGTGCAAGCTCCAGCGATCCATTTATGGACTGGTGCAAGCCTCTCGGAGTTGGAATAAACGCTTTGATAGTGTGATCAAAGCATTTGGTTTTATACAGACTTTCGGAGAAGCCTGTATTTACAAGAAAGTGAGTGGGAGCTCTGTAGCATTTCTGATATTATATGTGGATGACATATTACTGATTGGAAATGATATAGAATTTCTGGATAGCATAAAGGGATACTTGAATAAGAGTTTTTCAATGAAAGACCTCGGTGAAGCTGCTTACATATTAGGCATAAAGATCTATAGAGATAGATCAAGACGCTTAATTGGACTTTCACAAAGCACATACCTTGACAAGATTTTGAAGAAGTTCAAAATGGATCAAGCAAAGAAAGGGTTCTTGCCTGTATTACAAGGTATGAAGTTGAGTCAGACTCAATGCCCGACCACTGCAGAAGATAGAGAGAAAATGAAAGATGTTCCCTATGCTTCAGCCATAGGCTCTATCATGTATGCAATGCTGTGTACCAGACCTGATGTGTGCCTTGCTATAAGTCTAGCAGGGAGATACCAAAGTAATCCAGGAGTGGATCACTGGACAGCGGTCAAGAACATCCTGAAATACCTGAAAAAGACTAAGGATATGTTTCTCGTATATGGAGGTGACAAAGAGCTCATCGTAAACGGTTACGTTGATGCAAGCTTTGACACTGATCCGGACGATTCTAAATCGCAAACCGGATACGTGTTTACATTAAATGGTGGAGCTGTCAGTTGGTGCAGTTCTAAACAAAGCGTCGTGGCGGGATCTACAAGTGAAGCGGAGTACATAGCTGCTTCGGAAGCAGCAAACGAAGGAGTCTGGATGAAGGAGTTCATATCCGATCTAGGTGTCATACCTAGTGCATCGGGTCCAATGAAAATCTTTTGTGACAATACTGGTGCAATTGCCTTGGCAAAGGAATCCAGATTTCACAAGAGAACCAAAAACATCAAGAGACGCTTCAATTCCATCCGGGATCTAGTCCAGGTGGGAGACATAGAGATTTGCAAGATACATACGGAGCTGAATGTAGCAGACCCGTTGACTAAGCCTCTTCCACGAGCAAAACATGATCAGCACCAAAGCTCCATGGGTGTTAGAATCATTACTGTGTAATCTAGATTATTGACTCTAGTGCAAGTGGGAGACTGAAGGAAATATGCCCTAGAGGCAATAATAAAGTTATTATTTATTTCCTTATATCATGATAAAGGTTTATTATTCATGCTAAAATTGTATTAACCGGAAACGTAATACATGTGTGAATACATAGACAAACAGAATGTCACTAGTATGCCTCTACTTGACTAGCTCGTTAATCAAAGATGGTTATGTTTCCTAACCATGGACAAAGAGTTGTCATTTGATTAACGGGATCACATCATTAGTTGAATGATCTGATTGACATGACCCATTCCATTAGCTTAGCACCCGATCGTTTAGTATGTTGCTATTGCTTTCTTCGTGACTTATACATGTTCCTATGACTATGAGATTATGTAACTCCCGTGTGCCGGAGGGACACTTTGTGTGCTACCAAACGTCACAACGTAACTGGGTGATTATAAAGGTGCTCTACAGGTGTCTCCAAAGGTACATGTTGGGTTGACATATTTCGAGATTAGGATTTGTCACTCCGATCGTCGGAGAGGTATCTCTGGGCCCTCTCGGTAATGCACATCACTTAAGCCTTGCAAGCATTGCAACTAATGAGTTAGTTGCGGGATGATGTATTACGGAACGAGTAAAGAGACTTGCCGGCAACGAGATTGAACTAGGTATTGGATACCGACGATCGAATCTCGGGCAAGTAACATACCGATGACAAAGGGAACAACGTATGTTGTTATGCGGTCTGAACGATAAAGATCTTCGTAGAATATGTAGGAGTCAATATGGGCATCCAGGTCCCGCTATTGGTTATTGACCGGAGACATGTCTCGGTCATGTCTACATTGTTCTCGAACTCGTAGGGTCCGCACGCTTAAGGTTTCGATGACAGTTATATTATGAGTTTTATACGTTTTGATGTACCGAAGGTTGTTCGGAGTCCCGGATGTGATCACGGACATGACGAGGAGTCTCGAAATGGTCGAGACATAAAGATTGATATATTGGAAGCCTATGTTTGGATATCAGAAGTGTTCCGGGTGAAATCGGGATTTTACCGGAGTACCGGGAGGTTACCGGAACCCCCCGGGAGCTATATGGGCCTTAGTGGGCCTTAGTGGAAGAGGAGGAGAGGTGGCCAGGGCTAGGCCGCGCGCCCCTCCCCCCTAGTCCGAATAGGACAAGGAGAGAGGGGGCCGGCGCCCCCCTCCTTTCTCTCTCTCTCTCTCTTCCACCTCACGAATCCTATTCCAACTAGGATTGGTGGAGAAGCCCTACTCCCGGAGGGAGTAGGACTCCTCCTGGCGCGCCCTATGATGGCCGGCCGGCCTCCCCCTCTGGAACCTTTATATACGGAGGCAGGGGAACCCCAGAGACACACAAGTTGATCCATGTGATCATATTCTTAGCCGTGTGCGGCGCCCCCTTCCACCATAGTCCTCAATAATATTGTAGTGGTGCTTAGGCGAAGCCCTGCGACAGTAGTACATCAAGATCGTTACCACGCCGTCGTGCTGACGGAACTCTTCCCCGACACTTTGCTGGATCGGAGTCCGGGGATCGTCATCGAGCTGAACGTGTGCTAGAACTCGGAGGTGCCGTAGTTTCGGTGCTTGATCGGTCGGGCCGTGGAGACATACGACTACATCAACCAAACGCTTCCGTTGTTGATCTACAAGGGTACGTAGATCACACTCTCCCCTCTCGTTGCTATGCATCACCATGATCTTGCGTGTGCGTAGGAATTTTTTTGAAATTACTACGTTCCCCAACAAAAGCCTGCGTCTAAAACGCTCTTGTTCGGTGGGGTCTGATGGTATGACGAATTCGTCGTCATCGAGGCTTGCCTCGTCTTCGGTGGGAGGCATATAGTTATCATCATCAACCTCTTGGTCTGCCGCTCTCTCTTGAGGGCTGGCTTCTCCATCTTCCTGTGCCGAATCTTGCTGAGGTGGGTGTTCTTCGGCGCTGTCCGGGGTAGTATTATCTCCCGTGCCGGAATCACCGTTTTTGCTTTGGCGGGATTTAGAGCGGCGCCGCTGACGCCGGCGCTTTGGCTGTTTCTTGGGGGTGTCCTCCCCCACTGTTCCATCGCCATCTCCATCTTTCGGAGTATCCACCATATATATGTCATATGACGAGGTGGCCTTCCAGCGCCCTACAGGTGCTGGTTCCTGTTCGTCTCCTACATCGTCGTCCATACCGTCGATGTCTTCAGAGCCAAAGTCAAGCATGTCGGTTAAATCGTCGACAGTGGCTACAAAGTGGGTGGTGGGTGGGCTTTGAATTTCTTCATCGTCCGTATCCCATCCTCGCTGACCGTAATCCGGCCAGGGCTCTCCTGATAAAGAGAGAGACTTAAGAGAATTCAGGATGACGCCAAAAGGCAAGTGCTGAAAGATGTCTGCGGCGGTGAACTCCATTATCGGCGCCCAATCGGATTCGATTGGCAGGGGCGCGGGGGGTTCAGAGTCCGGGGAGGAGTCCGGATCCTCAGAGTTAGGGATCATGCAGAGTGCGGGGCTAGCGTTCGGCTCGATCGCCTTTAAGATCGCAGCCCCCGAGGTGGCGTCCAACTGCTCGTCCTCCATTGGCGCAATATCCTCCGAGTTAGAGGTCAGAAACGATGCGTGTGCGGCCTCCAGGACACTACCTGGAGGCAGAGCTAGATCATGCCCCTCGAGGTAGTGCGGCGCGCTTGGCCGTGGCTCGAACCCATCGAAGATCAAGTCTCCGCGGGTGTCAGCCGTGTAGTTTAAGCTTCCAAACCTGACTTGATGGTCAGGGGCGTAGCTTTCGATCTGCTCCAAGTGGCCAAGAGAATTGGCCCGCAGAGCGAAGGCGCCGAAGACGAAGATCTGTCCGGGGAGAAAAGTCTCACCCTGGACCGCATCGTTGTCGATGATCAAAGGAGCCATCGGGCCTAAAGGCGACGACACAGAGGAACTCTCAATGAAAGCACCAATGTCGGTGTCAAAACCGGCGGATCTCGGGTAGGGGGTCCCGAACTGTGCCTCTAGGCCGGATGGTAACAGAAGGTAGGGAACACGATGTTTTACCCAGGTTCGGGCCCTCTCGATGGAGGTAAAACCCTACGTCCTGCTTGATTAATATTGATGATATGGGTAGTACAAGAGTAGATCTACCATGAGATCAAGGAGGCTAAACCCTAGAAGCTAGCCTATGGTATGATTATTTTCTATGGAGTTGATGAAGTTGTCCTACGGACTAAAACCCTCCGGTTTATATAGACACCGGATAGGGTTAGGGTTACATAGAGTCGGTTACAATGGTAGGAGATCTTGAATATCCGCATCGCCAAGCTTGCCTTCCACACCAAGGAAAGTCCCATCCGGATACGGGACATAGTCTTCAATCTTGTATCTTCATAGTCCAAGAGTCCGGCTGAAGGTATAGTTCGGCTATCCGAACACCCCCTAATCCAGGACTCCCTCATTCACCATTGAAAACTTCTCCATCTCACGTGATGATCGGACATGGTTCAGTTCTTTTGGATCACGTGATCATTTAGATGACTCAAGGGATGTCTATCTAAGTGGGAGTTCTTAAGTAATATGATTAATTGAACTTTAATTTATCATGAACTTAGTCCTGATAGTATTTGCATATCTAAGTTGAAAAATGATAGTAGCAATGATGCGGACTAGATCCGTGATCTGAGGATTATCCTCATTGCTGCACAGGAGAATTATGTCCTTGATGCACCGCTAGGTGACAGACCTATTGCAGGAGCGGATGCAGACGTTATGAACGTTTGACAAAGCTCGGTATAATGACTACTTGATAGTTTAGTGTACCATGATTTACGGCTTAGAACCGGGACTTCAAAAACGTTTTGAACGCCATGGAGCATATGAGATGTTCCAAGAGTTGAAATTGGTATTTCAGACTCATGCCTATGTTAACAGGTATGAGACCTTTGACAAAGTACTTTTTCTACAAGATGGGGAGAATAGCTCAGCTAGTGAGCATATGCTCAGAATGTCTGAGTACTAAAACCACTTGAATCAAGTGGGAGTTAATCTTCGAGATAACATAGTGATTAATAGAGTTCTCTAGTCACTATCACCAAGTTACTAGAACTTCGTGACGAACTATAATATGCAAGGGATAACGGGATTGATTCCCAAGCTCTTCGTGATGATGAAATCGGCGAAGGTAGAAATCAAGAAAAAGCATCAAGTGTTGACGGTTGACAAGACCACTAGTTTCAAGTAAAAGGGAAAGCGAAAGAAAGGGAACTTCAAGAAGAATGGCAAGCAAGTTGCCAATCCCATGAAGAAGCCCAAAGCTAGACCCAAGCCTGAAACTAAGTGCTTCTACTTCAAAGGAAATGGTCACTGGAAGTGGAACTGTCCCTAGATACTTGGCGGATAAGAAGGATGGCAAAGTGAACAAAGGTATATTTGATATACATGTTATTGATGTGTACTTTACTAGTGTTTATAGCAACCCCTCAGTATTTGATACTAGTTCTATTGCTAAGAGTAGTAACTCAAAACGGGAGTTGCAAAATAAACAGAGACTAGTTAAGGGCGAGGTGATCATGTGTGTTGGAAGTGATTCCAAGGTTGATAAGATCACCATCGCACACTCCCTTTATCTTCGGGATTAGTGTAGGACCTAAATAAATGTTATTTGGTGTTTGCATTGAGAATGAATATGATTTGATCATGTTTATTGCGATACGGTTATTCATTTAAGTCAGAGAATAATTGTTGTTCTATTTACATGAATAAAACCTTCTATGGTCATACACTCAATATAAATGGTTTATTGAATCTTGATCGTAGTGATACACATATTCATAATATTGAGGCCAAAAGATGCAAAGTTAATAATGATAGTGCAACTTATTTGTGGCACTGCCATTTAGGTCATATTGTAAAGCGCATGGAGAAACTCCATGCTGATGGGCTTTTGGAATCACTTGATGCTTGCGAACCGTGCCTCATGGGCAAGATGACTAAGACTCCGTTCTCCGGAACAATGGAGCGAGCAACTGACTTATTGGAAATAATACATACTGATGTATGCGGTCCGATGAGTGTTGAGGCTCGCAGCGGGTATCGTTATTTTCTGACCTCCACGAATGATTTGAGCAGATATGGGTATATCACCTTGATGAAACATAAGTCTAAAACATTTGAAAAGTTCAAAGAATTTCAGAGTGAAGTGGAAAATCATCGTAATAAGAAAATAAAGTTTCTACTATCTGATTGCGGAGACGAATATTTGAGTTATGAGTGAGAGTTCCGTCAGCACGACGGCGTGGCGATGGTGATGATGAAGTTACCGGCGCAGGGCTTTACGACGATATGATCGAGGTGTGTAACTATGGAGGGTGGCACCGCACACGGTTAAGAGAAACTTGTGTGTTCTAGGGTGCCTCCCTGCCCCCGTATATAAAGGAGGGGAGGGGAGGCCGGCTGGACCTCCTAGGGTGCGCCAGGAGAGGGGAATCCTACTAGGACTCCAAGTCCTAGTAGGTTTCCACCTAAGGAAGAGGGGGAAGAAGGAAGGAAGAGGGGGAAGGGAAGGAAAGGGGGCGCCGCCCCCTTTCCCTAGTCCAATTCGGACCCAAGGGGGTGGCTAGCCCCTCTTGGCCCTTCCTCTCTTCCCACTAAGGCCCATCGAGGCCCATTAGTTCCCCCGGGGGGTGATATGTCTCCAACATATCTATAATTTTTGATTGCTCCATGCTATATTATCTACTGTTTTGGACCATATTGGGCTTTATTTTTCACTTTTATATTACTTTTGGCACTAACCTATTAACCGGAGGCCCAGCCCAGAATTGTTGTTTTTTTGCCTATTTCAGTGTTTTGAAGAAACGGAATATCAAACGGAGTCCAAACGGAATGAAACCTTCGGGAACGTGATTTTATCACCGAATATGATCCAGGAGACTTGGAGCCCCCGTCAAGAAAGAAAGGAGGTGGCTGATGAAGCTATGTACCTAGGGTAGGGGCATGGACCTGTCCTAAGAGCCCTACCCAAGGACATCCCTAGAAGAAGTCACCTTTCAGTCGACTTGAAGGTATCCCACTCAACGGATTCAAGACACTCGACCAGGAAGCTATCACTCGACCACGAAGCCAACCACTCGACTGCCAGGAGATCTAAAGTCACTCCGCAGGCAAACGGTCGGCCATTAAGTAGTCTTTATGGTCCTGATAGCACTTTATTAGGGACGTTACCAGTAACGCCCAGTCTTAATGTATTTTAACCCTGCATTACTGAGGGCAGGAGAGGTCTGGCGAACTCTATATAAGCCACCCCCCTCCTCAGTAGCAGGGGTTCGCACCCCTGTTATTCATACACACATAAATTCAGTCGACCGCCTCTGGGCACCGAGATGTAGGGCTGTTACTTCCTCCGAGAAGGGCCTGAACTCGTAATCCTCGTGTGCTTACGACTCCTCCATAGCTAAGATCTAGCCTCTCCATACATACCCCCCTACATCACTGTCAGAGTTAGAACCACGACAGTTGGCGCCCACCGTGGGGCTGCAGTCTTAGCGCCTAGTTGGAGAAGTTGCGATTTTTCTGATCCCTTTGATCATAGTTTCGTGCGGAGATTTGGTGGAGGGCCGCGAGATCTGTCTCGGCGCGCTCACGTTCATCGCCGACGACTCCGCTTGGCTTCAGGAGGCCCCACTCGACATCGACGCGCTCCCCGTCCGCGGTGCGACGCACTTCCGCGCATGTGTTCGTGGCGTCCTCCTGCGGCAGCCGTCGACCCAGTATCGGTCGGCTCCCGTGTCTTCTTCCCGCCCTGTCTCCCACCGGCGCAAGCGCTCCGGTCGGTCGAGACTTCAGAGGTGGGTGAGGCATGCCGTGGCTCGCCAGTCGGCAGCCCCACAAGTCGCGGCAATCGAGCCCGACGAATCCCTCTACGGCCTGTTCGACCGCATCCGAGTGCGACAGCAGCGACCCGGCGGCTAAGGTTCTGGCGGTCGATTGAACACGCAGTCCTCCCGGTTTCCCTCGCACCGATGGAGGTGCGGGTGGAGGCGACCCGTCGCATCCCCACGATGAGTATCTCCCCGAACCTCTCACGTCATTGCAGCGAGAGGAGCTTCGCCGCCGGAACATGGATGCACTTCACACTCCTATCGTCAGAGAAACCCCCGAGGCCCGAGCCTTGGAGGACGCACGCTTGGCTAACTTGGCCGAGCGCACTCGACTAAAGAATCTCCAGCGAATACTCGACGAGCAAGCGCGTCAGCGAGCTCCCGAGTCCAGTCAACGTCAGCTCTTCCCGCCTACGTAGGTATATCGAACCCCAGTTCAGAATTTGGCAGCCGCGGCCCGTATAGCAGAATTGATTCAGCCCTCCCAGTCAGAGGCTGGCAGGGGCTTGTTGCAAATCAGAGCGTTGCTCCGGGCAGCGGGAAACCAGAATTCCGCTGTTTCTCAATCGCGGAATAGGACCCATAGTCGATCCATTGCAACGGATACAGTCCAGTCGGCTCACAGCCCAAGATCGCCCCCGAGGCGTGAGGGACGCGGAGACCGGCACGATCAGTACAGAAGAAATGAGCAGTATGATCACCGATTCGATCGTGATGATCGGCGTCGAGTGCCAACCCCTTCCCCGGGGAGTGGGTCATATGCGCCTCGACAACGGGATGACAGACGCCCTCATAGTGTTGGGCGGAGGATTCCAGTCGACCCCAGGGACCCAGGCTTTGACGCGAGATCCATCCTTGTTCAAGGTTTGGTTGACAGGAACAGAGCTCACCGAGAAGGCCACGACAGAGATGCGCCTGCCAGCAGCAGAGTACATGTTTCAGGGCCAGAGTGTTTCAGTCGAGCCATCAGAGCCGCAGTGATTCCTCCCAACTTCAGGTTGGCGACTGGAGTCAGCAAGTTCACCGGTGAGTCTAAGCCTGACACTTAGCTCGAAGATTACCGAGTGGCTGTCCAGATTGGCGGTGGCAATGATGAAGTAGCTATGAAGCATTTGCCTCTCATGTTAGAGGGCTCAGCCAGAGCGTGGCTGAATCAGTTAGCACCTAGCAGCATCTACACTTGGGAGGACCTCTCCCGAGTGTTTGTCACAACCTTTGAAGGAACATGCAAGCGACCTGCAGGCCTTACAGAATTGCAGTCTTGCATGCAGAAACCGAATGAAACTCTGAGGGATTACATCCAGAGGTGGATCACATTGCATCACACAGTTGAGAATGTACCAGATCATCAAGCAGTTTGTGCCTTTAAAGAAGGCGTTAAGTACAGAGAATTGAATCTGAAGTTCGGTCGAACTGGAGAGATGTCTCTGAATCAGATGATGGAGATTGCCACCAAATACGCTAATGGTGAAGACGAAGATCGCCTCCGGAGTGGCAAGCACAAGGCAGTCGCCCAAGAAACCGGAGGAAATTCCAGTCGGAAATAGAAGCGGAAGGCCGAGCCAGCCGCCCCTGGGGAGGCCCTGGCCGTAACCCAGGGAAAATTCAAGGGAAAACCCAAGGGGACCTGGAACCCCAAGAAAGTTAAGGATCAAGATGGAAATGATGTTTTGGATCTGCCGTGTCACATCCACACCAAGAAAGATGAAGAGGGTAAGCTTATTTACCCAAAGCATACCACTCGACAGTGCCGGCTCCTGATCCAGCAGTTTCAGGGAAAGCAGTCCAAAGATAAGGAAAAAGAGTCGGACAGAGTTGAGGACAAGGAAGATAGTGACGATGGATACCCCCAAGTCAATTCCACCCTGATGATTTTTGCTGATGTCGAAAGCAGAAGTCGACTGAAAGTCATTAACTGAGAAGTGAATATGATTGCTCCGGCAACACCCAGTTATCTGAAGTGGTCTCAGACTGCCATCACATTCGACCAGTCTGACCACCCTGCGCACATTGCCACCCCTGGGAGGCAAGCTTTGGTGGTCGACCCAGTTGTCGAAGGCACTCGACTGACCAAAGTCCTGATGGATGGTGGCAGTGGCCTGAACATACTGTATGCAGAAACATTGAAAGGGATGGGCATTCCGATGTCCAGGCTCAGTACCAGTAACATGAGCTTCCACAGAGTCATTCCTGGGAAGAAAGCCGAATCACTCGGCCAGGTTGCTCTTGATGTGGTTTTCGGTGATTCAAAGAATTACCGCAAGGAAAGGTTGACATTCGAAGTTGTGGACTTCCAAAGTGCTTATCATGCTATTTTGGGCAGGCCAGCTTATGCACGCTTCATGTCTCGACCGTGTTATGTGTATCTCAAATTGAAGATGCCCGGCCCCAGAGGTGTGATCACTGTTACAGGCAATCGGAAGAAAGCGAAGAGTGTTTTCAGAAAGGCTCAAAGATCGCTAATGCTCAGATGGCAGTGGTCGAGCTGCAAGAGTACCAGAAGACTGCTGATCCGAGTGAATTGCTACGAGCCAAGAAGCCTGCTTCAGAATCAGCTTTTCAGTCGTCCGGTGAAACAAAGCCAGTCCACATTCACCCGACCGACCCCGATGCTGCCCCGACTCACATCTCAACGACGCTCGACTCCAAATAGGAAGAAGCGCTCATCCAGTTCCTCCGTGAGAACTGGGACATCTTCACATGGAAGCCCTCTGACATGCCTGGAGTTCCCAGGGAGCTGGCTGAGCACCGTCTACGAGTCGACCCAAAATTTAAGCCTGTGAAAGAACATCTTCGACGGTCCGCCGTCCAGAAGAGGAAAGCTATTGGCGAGGAGGTGGCTCGGCTCTTAGCAGTGGAGTTCATCCGAGAGATTTACCACTCCGAGTGGCTCGCCAATGTTGTCATGGTCCCCAAGAAGGACAAGTCACTTCGCATGTGCATTGATTTTAAACATATCAATCGGGCCTGCCCGAAAGATCATTTTCCTCTCCCTCGCATCGACCAAATAGTCGACTCGACCACGGGATGCGAGCGATTATCTTTTCTGGACGCCTATTCTGGGTACCATCAGATCCGTCTGTACGGACCCGACGAGATCAAAACAGCTTTCATCACTCCATTCGGATGCTTCTGTTATGTCACCATGCCATTCGGCCTCAAGAATGCCGGAGCCACGTTCATGAGGATGATTCAGAAGTGTTTACTCACCCAAATCAGTCGGAATGTGGAGGCATACATGGATGATATTGTGGTTAACTCACGGAAAGGTTTCGACCTGCGGACTGACCTTGCTGAAACCTTTGCCAACCTCAGGAGGTATGATATCAAGCTCAATCCATCAAAGTGCACATTCGGAGTTCCAGGTGGAAAGTTACTCGGTTTTCTCGTTTCCGAACGGGGAATCGACGCCAATCCTGAAAAAGTCGGTGCCATACTCCGGATGAAGCGTCCTGTGCATGTGCACGATGTCCAGAAGCTTACAGGTTTCTTGGCCACTCTAAGTCGATTCATTTCTTGTCTCGGTGAAAAGGCGTTGCCTCTTTACCGATTGATGAAGAAGTCTGACAAGTTCGAGTGGACTCCAGAAGCTGATGCAGCATTTGCAGAGCTCAAAGCTCTGCTCTCCACCCAGCCGGTGCTTGCTGCCCCAATCAGTAAAGAGCCTCTGCTGCTTTACATTGCAGCCACGAGACAAGTTGTCAGTACAGTACTTACGGTCGAGCGGGAAGAAGAAGGAAAGGCCTTCAGAGTTCAGCGCCCAGTATATTATGTGTCTGAAGTTTTGACCCCTTCAAAACAAAGATATCCTCATTACCAGAAGCTTGTATATGGGATTTATATGACCACGAAGAAGGTTGCTCATTACTTCTCTGACCACTCCATTACAGTCGTCAGCGACACCCCACTGTCAGAGATTCTGCACAACAGAGATGCAACTGGTTGAGTGGCAAAGTGGGCGATTGAACTCCTTCCCCTAGATATTAAGTTTGAAGCAAAGAAGGCTATCAAGTCCCAAGCAATCGCAGATTTCGTCGCCGAGTGGATTGAACAGCAACTTCTGACTCAAAATCACTCGGAGCACTGGACCATGTTCTTCGATGGATCTAAGATGCTAAATGGTTCCGGTGCTGGGGTAGTATTAGTCTCCCCCCGAGGAGATAAGCTCAGATACGTTCTCCAGATTCACTTCGATTCCTCCAATAATGAAGCAGAATATGAAGCACTTTTGTATGGGTTGCGCATGGCCATTTCACTCGGCATCCGTCGCCTCATGGTCTATGGCGACTCAGATTTGGTGGTCAATCAGGTGATGAAGGAGTGGGACGTCAGAAGTCCGGCAATGACTGGTTATTGCAATGAAGTGAGAAAGTTAGAAAAGAAATTCGAGGGGTTAGAACTTCATCACATCCCCCGACTGAAAAATCAAGCGGCTGACGATTTGGCAAAGATAGGCTCCAAGAGAGAAGCCATTCCCAGCAATGTGTTCCTGGAGCACATCCACTCACCGTCAGTCCAAGAAGATCCTTTTACAGAAGAAGCCCCGCAGCCGAAAAGTGCCGCAGATCCGACTGAAGTCGAAGTTCCTGCTGTGGTCGACCTAATCATGGAAGTCTTGGCAATCACTCCCGACTGGACGATACCGTACATCGCGTATATCCTGAGGAAAGAACTCCCGGAGGACGAGAAAGAGGCTTGACAGATCGTCCGTCGATCCAAGGCCTTCACAGTCATAAAGGGACTGGTTTATAGAGAAAGCGCGACTGGAATCGGTCAGAAGTGCATAACACCAGAAGAAGGTCAGATAATCCTTGATGATATCCACTCGGGGACCTGTGGTCACCATGCGTCTTCTCGGACCATTGTGGCTAAAGCATACCGAGCGGGATTTTACTGGCCAAGAGCAAATGAAATGGCAAAGGAGATAGTCGACAAGTGTGGAGGGTGCCAGTTCTACTCCAACATGTCACACAAGCCTGCATCAGCCCTGAAGACCATTCCACTCGTCTGGCCCTTTGCTGTTTGGGGACTGGACATGGTTGGTCCACTGAGAACAGCCAGGGGCGGTTTCACACATGTGCTTGTGGCAGTCGACAAGTTCACCAAGTGGATTGAAGCTAAGCCTATCAAGAATCTTGATGCTTGCACTGCTATCAGTTTCGTCAGGGGGTTAACATTCAGATATGGAGTCCCGCATAGCATCATCACTGACAATGGGTCAAACTTTGATTCGGACAAGTTCAGAGCTTTTTGCGCCTCTCAAGGCACACGAGTCGACTACGCATCGGTCGCCCATCCCCAGTCGAACGGACAAGCTGAAAGGGCAAATGGTCTGATTCTCAAAGGACTAAAGCCCCGGCTGATGCGTGATCTCAAGCACGCAGCGGGCGCATGGGTCGACGAGCTTCCATCGGTTCTGTGGGGATTGAGGACCACCCAAAATCGGTCGACTGGAAGAACTCTGTTCTTTCTGGTTTACGGAGCCGAAGTAGTCCTGCCGAGCGATCTACTTCACAATGCGCCACGAGTCGAGCTTTACATCGAAGATGAAGCAGAACAAGCCCGACAAGATGCAGTCGACCTCCTGGAAGAAGAAAGAGAAATGGCTATGATCCGATCGACCATTTACCAGCAAGACTTGCGTCGATTCCATGCCAGAAATGTAAAGAGTCGAGCCTTCCAAGAAGGAGATTTGGTCCTCCGAGTGGATCAACAGAAACCACACAAGCTCGGCCCTACTTGGGAAGGTCCCTTCATCGTCACCAGAGTCCTCCACAATGGAGCATATCACCTTTACAATATCGGTCACCAGATCGATGAGCCACGAGCTTGGAATGCGGAACTGCTCCGCCCCTTTTACACTTGAATTCTCACTCGGATGAGATGTAATAAGAAAATCTTCTGTAGTCTATTTATCAAGAGTGTTACAATTTTTCCTATAATTGCGTATGAAATCCCCCAGTGGGTAACTTAGCTGCGAATCCGTTTCGCCGAAGTTCATAAAAAAAATCCTACCGAGTGGAGAGCAAACCTCCCACTCGGGGGCTTAGCTGCGGCCCAGTGCTCGCCTAAGCGTAAAAAAATCCTACCGAGTGGAGAGCAAACCTCCCACTCGGGGGCTTAGCTGCAGCCCAGTGCTCGCCTAAGTTTGAAAAAATCCTACCGAGTGGAGAGCAAACCTCCCACTCGGAGGCTTAGCTGCAGCCCAGTGCTCGCCTAAGTTTGAAAAAATCCTACCGAGCGGAGAGCAAACCTCCCACTTGGGGGCTTAGCTGTAGCCCAGTGCTCGCCTAAGTGTGAAAAAATCCTACCGAGCGGAGAGCAAACCTCCCACTCGAGGGCTTAGCTGCAGCCCAGTGCTCGCCTAAGTGTAAAAAAATCCTACCGAGTGGAGAGCAAACCTCCCACTCGGGGGTTTTGCTGCAGCCCAGTGCTCGCCTAAGTTCGAAAAAAATCCTACCGAGTGGAGAGCAAACCTCCCACTCGGAGGCTTAGCTGCAGCCCAGTGCTCGCCTAAGTTTGAAAAATCCTACCGAGTAGAGAGCAAGCCTCCCACTCGGGGGCTTAGCTGCAGCCCAGTGCTCGCCTAAGTGTGAAAAAATCCTACCGAGCGGAGAGCAAACCTCCCACTCGGGGGCTTAGCTGCAGCCCAGTGCTCGCCTAAGTGTGAAAAAAATCCTACCAAGTGGAGAGCAAACCTCCCACTCGGTGGCTTAGATGCAGCCCAGTGCTCGCCTAAGTTTGAAAAAATCCTACCGAGTGGAGAGCAAACCTCCCGCTCGGGGGCTTAGCTGCAGCCCAGTGCTCGCCTAAGAGTTTAAAAATCCTACCGAGTGCAGAGCAAACCTCACACTCGGGGGCTTAGCTGCGACCCAGTGCTCGCCTAAGTACGGAACTCAACCCAATCCGCAAGGACGACGAGGTGCAAATCGACTGCTACCTTCTCCTTCGGAGCTGCACCACAAATACAAGGTTATTCCGAGTGAAGATCGAGTTCCACTCGACGGATCATCCATGAAGGTATTCAATGATAAATCAAGTTCAGATAAGGCCTAAAGGTCCCAGACCTCAGATCAAAGTACTCGAGCCCTCAGCTCGACAGAGTTTAACGGTTACAAAATCCACTCGGCATTCCGAGGCAAATTTAAAGTGAAGCATAAAAGTTTTTCATTCCTCAGGCGGAGGACTGGAAGGGGCGATGAACTCGTCCAAGTCAATCCCTTCTGCAATACGAGTGGCAGCAGCGATGAAAGTCTCCATGAAGTCTTGAAAGCTGTGCTTCCTGGTATTGGCAACTTGGATGGCGGCCAGCTTTTCTTCTCGTGCCTCCTTGCAATGGAAGCGGACCAGGGACAGAGCGACATCTGCACCACATCTAGCAGAAGATTTCTTCCATTCCGCCACTCGACCCGGGACTTCATTCAGTCGAACCATCAAAGACTCGAGGTCGTTCTGAAGCGTCGTCCCAGGCCAGAGTGATGTGTCGATCCGTGACATCGCAACTTTAAGCCGAGCAAGATAGCCAACAACACTGGCAACACGAGACTCCAGTCGGAGCACGTTCATAGCAGCCTCGTCCTTCACGGGAGAATTGATGGGGTCCAAGCCCGTCTCCACTCGACTGGTCTCCTCTTCGAAGTTCTGGCAGAATTCTGTAAACACAATTCAAGGATAAGTCAGTGGCTCTACGCAGGTTTGGTAACTGCAAGTCAGTCGGACCGGAGTAATTACCCTCGAGCATGACGAACAGCTTCTTGGCGAGTCCACCAAGATAAACCTCCAGATCGTTCCTCTACCCCGCCAGCTCGCCTGCCTGGTCACTCAGAGTCATCTTATCTTTCTTCAGACGGCTGACCTCTTGATTAGCCACGTCAAGAGCACTTTTCATCCTGGAGTTTTCCTTTTCAAGAGTACCGACCGAAGCCAGTTTTTCTTCAGCAAGCTTCGTTTTGCTCAAGGCCTCCTTCTGCGCTTCGGCAAGATCTTGATCCTTCTTCTTCAGAGCCTCCTCCAGTTTATCTACAGAACATCGAATGAGCTCAACATCAAGAACGGGCAAGAAAGGAAAGTCACTCATCAAGAATGAGAAACCTCACCGGCCATAACTTTTGCTTCGTCTCGCGCCTTCTGCAGGTTCTGTTGAGCAAGCTTCAAGTCAAGGTTGAGCTGGATCTGTTTGTTCTCCAACTCAGTGTAGAGAGCCACAAGTTCACAGGATTTTTGCAAAAATCAGTCGACAGAGGTCCAAGATAAGTTGCTTCCGAGTAACCAAGAGACAATGATGACGTTTCTAAGACTACAGCTGAATCAAAAACATTCAACAGTAGTCTCGGGGACTACACCCAGTGGGTGCACTCAGCGTGCCCCCACTGGTTTAAAAAAAATCGACTGCCCGCAGTCGACCAGATACAGTTTCATTCGACATGGCCTGACCAGACCGAGTGAAGAAGTACAACTACAGCAACACAATATAAAGACTACAGTCGACTGCCAGTAGTCCACCATAGTCTCGGGGACTACACCCAGTGGGTGCACTAAGCGTGCCCCCACTCGACCAAAAACTTCACAGACACACCCAGTGGGTGTACAGATTTAAATATCTTCGGAAAAGAGATTCTTCAGACAGCATACCCTAACAGAACAAGCAGTGAATCGACTGACCTGGACGTTACTCTGAAGAGCTGAACTTGCATCATAAGCTGCTTGGCTGGCTTCTCGAACCACCTTGACCTGCTCCATCATGATCCCTGCCTGGCGTATAGCTTCCTTAGCTGCACCCACTTGGTCCTCAGGGACGTGGTGTGTGGCGAAGAGCGAAGGCGGGTTTGCGGTCGACGTCGAGGGCCGCACACTCGTCAGAGGATCGGCGAAAGTCACAGAAACCCGAGTGGTATCACCACCGTCTCGAGCTACGGCCTCAGGCGCCGGAGTAGATTGTGGGGTCTTGCCAGCCGATGCCTTCCTGTGCCGCCTCGCCCTTAGCGGCGCTTCGTCCTCGTCGTCAGGAAGGTTAATAACATGAGGAGGAGCTACGAGAAAAATTCAATCGACCAGAGTTATAAGAAATCGTCAGTCGACTCAAGGCAGAACATCAGTAATCATACCAGGGTTGGAAGTAACATCATCTTCCATCTCTTGATCATCGTCCTTGACGGAGATCTCAGAAGTAGCAGCACTGCAAATTTCGAAAGACAGTCAGTTGGCTCAATGAATCGACCAAGGATCTGTCCACGGTCGACAAAGGAAAACAAGTTCTATTATTACCCAGAAATGGTGGGGATAGTCATCTTCATCTTGGGCAGAGCTTTGGGTGGCTTGGACGGCGCCGCGCATGAGTGCTTGGGAGCTTTTTCAGTCGGCGTTGGAGAAGAGGTCCGAGGGCGCTTCGACGACTGCCCAACGAGAGCAGTCGCCTTACCACGTTCCCGCTCAGGGTCGTGTGTAAGCTTGGATCGCCTTTCCGAGCGGGGGGGGGGTCAGCTTCCTCCTCCTCCTCCTCTTCGCTGGAGTCGACGTCATCGTCTCCCTCTCCTTCGCCGTCAGATTCCCACTCTCCTTGTTCGTCTCCACTTTCGCCTCCGCTCGCCTCCCCTTCTTCGGCCTGCTCCTGTGCTCCATTGGGTGTCGAGTACATCTCTGTAGTTGCCTGGAGAACAGCAGACGAGTCGAAAGTCAGTCGACCAATTCAAAGAGAGCAAATGAAGAAAGCAAGATCTCAGTCGGGAACACAAGGTCAAACCTGGTCCACGTCGTATGTACTGTCAAGTGGGGGAACCCTCCTGGCTCCTCGGGGGTTTTCTTTGTTCCCTGTGATGCTCGACAGCCACCCTTCCAGCATCTCGCCAGTGACCTCCTCTGGGTGAATCCGAGTGGTGTCGTCGAGACCCGAGTACAGCCACATAGGGTGGTCACGGGCCTGAAGCGGTTGGATGCGTCTCCGAAGGAAGACCTCCAGCAAGTCCATGCCCGTCATGCCCTCTCGGACAAGCTGGACCACTCGACCAACCAGCACCTTGACTTGCGCCTTTTCCTCCGGCAGCACTTTCAGAGAAGCGGGTTTTTGAGCTCGGTCCAGAGAGAAAGGGGGAAGTCTAGTCGACTGCCCTGGGGTCACCTGGTCTTGGCAATAAAACCAGGTCGACTGCCAACCATGGACCGACTCGGGAAAAGTGATAGACGAAAAAGAACTTTTTCCCCTCATCTGGATCGCCAGACCCCCGCACAGCTGGATCACTTGCGTCCGTTCGTCACTCAACTTGGCTTTCTTTACCGATTGTGAACGGCAAGTGAAGATGTGTTTAAAGAGTCCCCAGTGAGGGCGGCAACCCAAGAAACTTTCGCACAAGGAAACGAAAGCAGCAAGGTACACGATGGAATTGGGAGTGAAGTGATGGAGCTGCGCTCCGAAGAAGTTCAAAAAGCTCCGGAAAAAAGGATGAGGAGGTAGAGAAAATCCGCAATTGATATGGGTGGCGAGGAGGACGCACTCACCGTCACGAGGTTGAGGTTCGACTTCTCTCCCCGGGAGACACGCAGCTTCATGGGGAATGACTCCCCCCTCGACCATGTCATCAAGATCTTCCTGCCGAATCACCGATGGCATCCAGTCGCTCTGGATCCAATCCCTGGGCAGAGCAGTCCTCGAGGAAGATCCGCCCCGAGCGGACTTCTTCCCCTTCCCCTGCACCGCCGCCTTCTTCGCGCGCTCCAGAGCCGGCGTCTTGTCCTTCGCCAACGTCGCCGGCAAGGCTCGAACGGACCTACAGCGCTAGGGTGAGAGCGGAGGTGGCGGAGGACCTTGTGAAGGGAGAGAGGAAGGCGAGAGCACACTGTTTGGGAGGCCCGAGCCGGTAGCTTATAAGGGGCCGCTTCCGAGTGGCTGACCGGTAGGCCCAGGCGATCCCGTCAAATCCCTCAACAGGCGCGCGAGCGGCACGTGGCGAAAAAGGTGGCGCGGGAATCGAGGAGTTTCCGTCTTATCCCATCCGATTACTGCGGCCGCTCCCGTCCCGCTCGCCTCCCGAAATTCAAATCCCACAAAATCTGTGGGCTGCGGAACAACTCATCAAACAGAAGATCCCGCTCGTGCCGGCACTCGGTATTTCACAAGTAAGGAAATTCACTCGACGAGAGACCAAGAATGGATCAAGGTGACCGAAAGAAGTTTACAACGTCATCCGTGACAATTGATCCAGTACAAGACATTCATATAACGCTAAGAACCAGTCGGAAGGATCCTCAATTCCTTCCCCACTCGAACCTCGATCCAATCGGGGGCTAATGATGAAGCTATATACCTAGGGTAGGGGCATGGACCTGTCCTAAGAGCCCTACCCAAGGACATCCCTAGAAGAAGTCACCTTTCAGTCGACTTGAAGGTATCCCACTCGACGGATTCAAGACACTCGACCAGGAAGCTATCACTCGACCACGAAGCCAACCACTCGACTGCTAGGAGATCTAAAGTCACTCCACAGGCAAACGGTCGGCCATTAAGTAGTCTTTATGGTCCTCATAGCACTTTATTAGGGACATTACCAGTAACACCCAGTCTTAATGTATTTTAACCCTGCATTATTGAGGGCAGGAGAGGTCTGGCGAACTCTATCTAAGCCACCCCCTCCTCAGTAGCAAGGGTTCGCACCCCTGTTATTCGTACACACATAAATTCAGTCGACCGCCTCCGGGCACCGAGACGTAGGGCTGTTACTTCCTCCGAGAAGGGCCTGAACTCGTAATCCTCGTGTGCTTACGACTCCTCCATAGCTAAGATCTAGCCTCTCCATACATACCCCCCTACATCACTGTCAGAGTTAGAACCACGACAGTGGCCACAAGGGTGGAGGGCGCCCCCCCTAGGGCGCGCCCCCTAGGGCGCGCCCCCTGCCTCATGGGCCCCCCTTTGCTCCACCGACGACGTACTCCTTCCTCCTATATATACATACGTACCCCCAAACGATCAGATACGGAGCCAAAAACCTAATTCCACCACCGCAACCTTCTGTACCCACAAGATCCCATCTTGGGGCTTGTTCCGGAGCTCCTCCGGAAGGGGAATCCACCACGGAGGGCTTCTACATCATCACCATAGCCCCTCCGATGAAGTGTGAGTAGTTTACCTCAGACCTTCGGGTCCATAGTTAGTAGCTAGATGGATTCTTCTCTATTTTTGGATCTCAATACAATGTTATCCCCCTCTCTCGTGGAGATCTATTCGATGTAATCTTCTTTTTGCGGTGTGTTTGTTGAGACCGATGAATTGTGGGTTTATGATCAAGTTTATCTATGAACAATATTTGAATCTTCTCTGAAATTATTTTATGTATGATTGGTTATCTTTGCAAGTCTCTTCGAATTATCAGTTTGGTTTGGCCTACTAGATTGGTTTTTCTTGCAATGGGAGAAGTGCTTAGCTTTGGGTTCAATCTTGCGGTGTCCTTTCCCAGTGACAGTAGGGGCAGCAAGGCACGTATTGTATTGTTGCCATCGAGGATAAAAAGATGGGGTTTTTATCATATTGCATGAATTTATCCCTCTATATCATGTCATCTTGCTTAAGGCATTACTCTGTTTTCTTGAACTTAATACTCTAGATGCATGCTGGATAGCGGTCGATGAGTGGAGTAATAGTAGTAGATGCAGGCAGGAGTCGGTCTACTTGTCTCGGACGTGATGCCTATATACATGATCATACCTAGATATTCATTGATGAGTGCAAGGAAAGAACCGCTAGGATGCGTGATATCAATGAGTCTCTCAAAGCCATGAGAATTTCCATTGATGAGTGCAAGGAAAGAACCGCTAGGATGCGTACTACGAAAGATGCCTTTATTAAAGCGTGTTCTTCCAATTCCTATGAAAATCAAGATGAAGATCTAAAAGTTATTGATGTGACCCCGATTAAATCTTTGTTTTGCAATATGAATCTTGATGAGACTGAATATGATCCACCTTTACCTTGAAGGCGTTCCAAAAATTCGGAGTTTTTAGATCTTGATGATGAAATTGATAAAAGTGGGATTGAAAAGAATAAAACCCTAGATGTTGCTAAACCCACTATATTGGATTTCAAGGAATTTAATTATGAAAGTTGCTCTTTAATTGATTGTATTTCCTTGTTGCAATCCGTGCTAAATTCTCCTCATGCTTATAGTCAAAATAAAGCGCTTACTAAACATATCGTTGATGCCTTGATGCAATATTATGAAGAAAACTTGAGTTGGAAGTTTATATCCCTAGAAAACTTTATGATGAGTGGGAACCAACTATTAAAATTAGGATTAAGGATCAAGAATGTTATGCTTTATGTGATTTGGGTGCTAGTGTCTCCACTATTCCTAAAACTTTGTGTGATTTGCTAGATTTCCGTGATTTTGATGATTGCTCTCTAAACTTGCACCTTGCGGATTCCACTATTAAGAAACCTGTGGGAAGAATTAATGATGTTCTTATTGTTGAAAATATGAATTATGTGCCCGTAGATTTTATCGTTCTTGATATAGATTGCAATCCTTCTTGTCCTATTATTCTTGGTAGACCTTTCCTTAGAACGATTGGTGCAATTATTGATATGAAGGAAGGGAATATTAGATTCCAATTTCCATTAAATAAGGGTATGGAACACTCCCCTAGGAAGAAAATAAAACTACCATATGAATCTATTATGAGAGACACTTATGGATTGCCTACCAAATATGGCAATACCTAGATCTATCCTCGCTTTTATGCCTAGCTAAGGGCGTTAAACGATAGCGCTTGTTGGGAGGCAACCCAATTTTATTTTAGTTTTTTGCTTTTTGTTTCTGTTTAGGAATAAATAATCCATCTACCTTCTGTTTAGATGTAGTTTTATGTTTTAATTAGTGTTTGTGCCAAGTTAAACCTATAGGATCTTCTTGGATGATAGTTATTTGATCTTGCTGTAATTTCCAGAAACTTTCTGTTCACGAAAATAATTGTTGAAAATCACCAGAACGTGATAAAATAGTGATTCCAATTGCTTCTGATCAATAAAACAATTGCCTAGGTCGTCCTATTTGGCTGATTTTTTGGAGTTCCAGAAGTTTGTGTTAGTTACATATTACTACAGACTGTTCTGTTTTTGACAGATTCTGTTTTTCGTGTGTTGTTTGCTTATTTTGATGAGTCTATGGCTAGTAAAATAGTTTATAAACCATAGAGAAGTTGGAGTACAGTAGGTTTAACACCAATATAAATAAAGAATGAGTTCATTACAGTACCTTGAAGTGGTCTTTTGTTTCCATTTACTAACGGAGCTCACGAGATTTCCGTTGAGTTTTGTGTTGTGAAGTTTTCAAGTTTTGGGTGAAATCTTTTGATGGATTATGGAACAAGGAGTGGGAAGAGGCTAAGTTTGGGGATGCCCATGGCACCCCCAAGATAATCTAAGGACACCAAAAAGTCAAAGCTTGGGGATGCCCCGGAAGGCATCCCCTCTTTTGTCTACTTCCATTGGTAACTTTACTTGGAGCTATATTTTTATTCACCACATGATATGTGTTTTGCTTGGAGCGTCTTGTATGATTTGAGTCTTTGCTTTTTAGTTTACCACAATCATCCTTAATGTACACACCTTTTTAGAGAGCCATTCATGAATTGGAATTTGTTAGAATACTCTTTGTGCTTCACTTATATCTTTTGAGCTTTATAGTTTTGCTCTAGTGCTTCACTTATATCTTTTAGAGCACCGTGGTGGATTTGTTTTATAGAAACTACTGATCTCTCATGCTTCACTTATATTATTTTGAGAGTCTTAAATAGCATGGTAATTTGCTTAAATAATCTTAATATTATAGGCATACAAAAATAGTAAAAACTTTCTTTTGAGTGCATTGAATACTAAGAAAAGTTTGATGCTTGATAATTGTTTTGAGATATGGAGGTAATAATATCAGAGTTGTGCTAGCTGAGTAGTTGTGAATTTGAGAAATGCTTGTGTTGAAGTTTGCAAGTCCCGTAGCATGCACGTATGGTAAATGGTATGCAACAAATTTGAAACATGAGGTGTTCTTTGATTGTCCTCCTTATGAGTGGCGGTCGGGGACGAGTGATGGTCTTTTCCTACCAATCTATCCCCCTAGGAGCATGCGCGTAGTGCTTTGGTTTTTGATGGATTGTAGATTTTTGCAATAAGTATGTGAGTTATTTATGACTAATGTTGAGTCCATGGATTATACGCACTCTCACCCTTCCATCATTGCTAGCCTCTTCGGTACCGTGCATTGCCCTTTCTCACATTGAGAGTTGGTGCAAACTTCGCCGCTGCTTCCAAACCCCGTGATATGATACGCTCTTTCACACATAAACCTTCTTATATCTTCCTCAAAATAGCCACCATACCTACCTATTATGGCATTTCCATAGCCATTCCGAGATATATTGCCATGCAACTTTCCACCATACCATTCATCATGACACATTCATCATTGTCATATTGCTAGCACGATCATGTAGTTGACATAGTATTCATGGCAAAGCCACCGTTCATAATTCTTTCATACATGTCACTCTTGATTCATTGCATATCCCGGTACACCGCCGGAGGCATTCATATAGAGTCATACTTTGTTCTAGTATCGAGTTGTAATAATTGAGTTCTAAATAAATAGAAGTGTGATGATCATCATTTTCTAGAGCATTGTCCCATGTTAGATTATAAAAATAAAAGAGGCCAAAGGAGCCCAAATAAAAAAAGGAAAAGAGGCCAAAGAAGCCCACAAAAAAATGTGAGAGAAAAAGAGAGAAGGGACAATGCTACTATCCTTTGCCACACTTGTGCTTCAAAGTAGCACCATAATCTTCACTATAGAGAGTCTCTTGTTTTGTCACTTTCATATACTAGTGGGAATTTTTCATTGTAGAACTTGGCTTGTATATTCCAACAATGGGCCTCCTCAAGTGCCCTAGGTCTTCATGAGCAAGCAAGTTGGATGCACACCCACTTAGTTTCTTTTGTTGAGCTTTCATACATTTATAGCTCTAGTGCATCAGTTGCATGGCAATCCCTACTCCTTGCATTAACATCAATCGATGGGCATCTCCATAGCCCATTGATTAGCCTCGTTGATGTGAGATCTCCTCCTTTTTTGTCTTCTCCACATAACGCCCATCATCATATTCTATTCCACCTATAGTGCTATGTCCATGGCTCGCGCTCATATATTGCGTGAAAGTTTATAGGTTTGAGATTACTAAAGTATGAAACAATTGCTTGGCTTGTCATCGGGGTTGTGCATGATGAGAGCATTCTTGTGTGACGAAAATTGAGCATGACTAAACTATATGATTTTGTAGGGATGAACTTTCTTTGGCCATGTTATTTTGAGAGGACATAATTGCTTAGTTAGTATGCTTGAAGTATTATTATTTTTATGTCAATATGAACTTTTGTCTTGAATCTTTCGGATCTGAATATTCATGCCAAAATTAAGAAGAATTACATTGAAATTATGCCAAGTAGCGGTCCGCATCAAAAATTATTTTTTATCATTTACCTACTCGAGGACGAGCAGGAATTAAGCTTGGGGATGCCTGATACGTCTCCAACGTATCTATAATTTTTGATTGCTCCATGCTATATTATCTAATGTTTTGGACCACATTGGGCTTTATTTTTTCACTTTTATATTACTTTTGGGACTAACCTATTAACCGGAGGCCCAGCCCAGAATTGTTGTTTTTTTTGCCTATTTCAGTGTTTAGAAGAAACGAATATCAAACGGAGTCCAAACGGAATGAAACCTTCGGGAACATGATTTTCTCACCGAATATGATCCAGGAGACTTGGACCCCCCGTCAAGAAAGAAAGGAGGTGGACAAGAGGGTGGAGGGAGCCCCCCTAGGGCGCGCCCCCTGCCTCGTGGGCCCCCCTTTGCTCCACCGACGTACTCCTTCCTCCTATATATACCTACGTACCCCTAAACGATCAGATACGGAGCCAAAAACCTAATTCCATCGCTGCAACCTTCTGTACCCACGAGATCCCATCTTGGGGCCTGTTCCGGAGCTCCGCCGGAAGGGGAATCCACCATGGAGGGCTTCTATATCATCACCATAGCCCCTCCGATGAAGTGTGAGTAGTTTACCTCAGACCTTCGGGTCCATAGTTAGTAGCTAGATGGCTTATTCTCTCTTTTTGGATCTCAATACAATGTTCTCCCCCTCTCTCGTGGAGATCTATTCGATGTAATCTTCCTTTTGCGGTGTGTTTGTTGAGACCGATGAATTGTGGGTTTATGATCAAGTTTATCTATGAACAATATTTGAATCTTCTCTGAAATTCTTTTATTTATGATTGGTTATCTTTGCAAGTCTCTTCAAATTATCAGTTTGGTTTGGCCTACTAGATTGGTTTTTCTTGCAATGGGAGAAGTGCTTAGCTTTGGGTTCAATCTTGCGGTGTCCTTTCCTAGTGACAATAGGGGCAGCAAGGCACGTATTGTATTGCTTCCATCGAGGATAACAAGATGGGTTTTTTATCATATTGCATGAATTTATCCCTCTACATCATGTCATCTTGCTTAAGGCGTTACTCTGTTTTCTTGAACTTAATACTCTAGATGCATGCTAGATAGCGGTCGATGAGTGGAGTAATAGTAGTAGATGCAGGCAGGAGTCGGTCTACTTGTCTCGGACGTGATGCCTATATACATGATCATACCTAGATATTCTCATAACTATTCTCAATTCTGTCAATTGCTCAACAGTAATTTGTTCACCCACCGTAGAATACTTATGCTCTTGAGAGAAGCCACTAGTGAAATCTATGGCCCCCGGGTCTATTCTCATCATATCAATCTTCCATCACTTTATTATTACTTTGCTTTTTTACTTTGCCTTTTACTTTACTTTGCATCTTTATACCAAAAATACCAAAAATATTATCTATCATCTCTATCAGATCTCACTCTCGTAAGTGACCATGAAGGGATTGACAACCCCTAATCGCGTTGGTTGCGAGCTATTTGTTTTGTGTAGGTACGAGGGACTTGCATGTAGCCTCCTACTGGATTGATACCTTGGTTCTCAAAAACTGAGGGAAATACTTACTCTACTTTTCTGCATCACCCTTTCCTCTTCAAGGAAATCCAACGCAGTGCTCAAGAGGTAGCAGGGGGTTTCGATAACCTTCCGGCACTCCGATAATTATCTGGTACCTCTCGGAACTCATCCGGTGTCCGAATAACATCGTCCAATATATCAATCACTATGTCTCAACCATTTCGAGACTCCTCGTCATGTCCGTGATCTCATCCGGGACTCCGAACAATCTTCGGTCATCAAATAACATAACTCATAATACAAATCGTCATCGAACGTTAAGCGTGCGGACCCTACGGGTTCGAGAACTATGTAGACATGACCGAGACACATCTCCGGTCAATAACCAATAGCGGAACCTGGATGCTCATATTGGCTCCTACATATTCTACGAAGATCTTTATCGATCAAACCGCATAACAACATACGTTGTTCCCTTTGTTATCGATATGTTACTTGCCCGAGATCCGATCGTCGGTATCATCATACCTAGTTTAATCTCGTTACCGGAAAGTCTCTTTACTCGTTCCTTAATGCATCATCCCGCAACTAACTCATTAGTCACATTGCTTGAAAGGCTTATAGTGATGTGCATTACAGAGAGGGCCCAGAGATACCTCTCCGATACACATAGTGACAAATCCTAATCTTGATCTATGCCAACTCAACAAACACCTTCGGAGACACCTGTAGAGCATCTTTATAATCACCCAGTTACGTTGTGATGTTTGATAGCACACTAAGTGTTCCTCCGGTATTTGGGAGTTGTATAATCTCATAGTCTGAGGAACATGTATAAGTCATGAAGAAAGTAGTAGCAATAAAACTAAACCATCATAGTGCTAAGCTAACAGATGGGTCTTGTCCATCACATCATTCTCCTAATGATGTATCATTCTCCTAATGATGTGATCCCGTTTATCAAATGACAACACATGTCTATGGTTAGGACATAACCATCTTTGATAAACAAGCTAGTCAAGTAGAGGCATACTAGGGACACTCTGTTTGTCTATGTATTCACACATGTACTAAGTTTTCGGTTAATACAGTTCTAGCATGAATAATAAAAAATTATCATGATATAAGGAAATATAAATAATAACTTTATTATTGCCTCTAGGGCATATTTCCTTCATGACCCTCGTAGTTAGTGGCTGGTCATTGGTATCTGTTCAAAAGTTAATGGCAGTTTTCCCAACGCGAATGTGAAATTTAGATGCATTCACGTGTCCCCGATTGCCAGCGCATGCGTGGGTTCCCAATGAGCAGCACTGAAAGGATGGCCCTGCGACTCCAGTCCGGCTACCGGCGACGATTCCCACTGCAACAGACGACATTCTTCGGCAAAAGCTGAGGAGGAAGCAGAGAAGCGCTCCTTCGACCAAGCCAACGCCGAAGGGTTGGCGAAGGTGATGGCCAGTATATTATATATGAAATATCACGAAAGTAAAAGTGCATTTAATTAATTCATCACTGATCGGCCGCAAGAATGAATAGTCAGTGATGACAAGTGGCCATTCAATTTTTTGAAAAAATTCAAATTCCATGATTGCACAAAGTTTTTAAAAGGTGCGTTGGTATTTACATCATCTGATTATTAATTATATCATTTTTTCTGATGATAAAATGATATACCTAGCTTGTAAACACACGAGACTGCTCCAGCCGGGCCCTCGATCTCACATGTCCGATATAGTAGTGCATATTCTTCGTAAGTGGTCGAAGATGCCTAAAATATAATAAAAATTGTATGATGATTGCACAACTAGCATGTACTCCAAAGGGGTGGCACTACAAATCTATTTTGTATCACCAAAATAAATAAATAACAAATGACCTTGATGACGAACACCTACCAGTCTTGCATAGAAACCAGTCAGCGTTGTCAATTTTATCACTGATTTCCCGCAAAAAAATTTATCACTGATTGGTGTCTCGTACGGACGGTCAGTGATGAGGACCTGCTTAATATATAAGGTGCACTCCCTCACACTTTAACTCTTATGAGTTAGCTGACCACCGGCTGTCTCGACACCTAAGATCCACCCCCGACTTGGCAACGCCGTGGCATCCCACCCCCAGACGCCACCCAATCCACTCGTGGCAGCCGTGGAGGTGGTGGTCTTCTTGTTGGGTTGACCTTGCCGGTGCGTGCGATCGTAGTCCCGACTTTTTTGCCCACATCTTCGGTGGCGGTTGTGGCCACGATGGTAAAACCCTTTCCTTTCTATGAATCATAGTTCAAGATCTAATTTAAGTGCTATGTGTTAGGAGGATATAGTACTATGTTAGGAAAGTTTGTTATAGTAGTTTTGTAGGATATTAGGATCCATGTAGTAGCTACTTGTACTCAAAGTCTTCATCTAATTAAGTGTCATGTGGTAATAGTTTGCCATAGTACTATGTTAGGATTGTTTGCTATAGTAGTATGTTAGGATTTAGGATGCATGTTGTAGCAACTTGTACTCGAAGTTTTGATCTAAGTAAGTGCCATGTGATAATAGTTTGCCTAGTACTCAAGGGTAGGATGCATGTTTGCTATATATAGTAGTATGTTTGGATTTTAGGTTCCATCTTGTAGCAGTTTTGTACTAAAAGTTTTGATCAAATTAAGTTCTATGTGTTAGGGGCATTCCATAGTATTATGTTATGATTGTTTGCTATAGTAGTATGTTAGGATTTAGGATACATGTTGTAGAAACTTGTACTCAAAGTTTTGATCTAATTAAGTGTCATGTGGTAATACTTTGCATAGTACTCAAGGGTAGGATGCATGTTTGCTATATATAGTAGCATGTTTGGGTTTTGGGTTCCATTTTGTAGCAATTGTGTACTAAAAGTTTTGATCTAATTAAGTTCTATGTGTTAGGGGCTTTCCATAGTATTATGTTAGGATTGTTTGCTATAGTAGTATGTTAGGATTTAGGATGCATGTTGTAGCAACTTGTACTCAAAGTTTTGATATAATTAAGTGACATGTGTGGTAATAGTTTGCATAGTACTCAAGGGTAGGATGCATGTTTGCTATATATAGTAGTATGTTTCAATTTTAGGTTCCATTTTGTAGCAATTTTGTACTAAAAGTTTTGATCTAATTAAGTTCTATGTGTTATGGGCTTTCCATAGTATTATGTTAGGATTGTTTGCTACAGTAGTATGTTAGGATAGTTTGCTATAGCAGTATTCGTTGCACACCATGTGCATGCATGTCAATTTTCATTGGCTATTAAGTTAGAAATTCCTATATATGTTTGATATTAAGTTTGTAAAATGGAAATGTTGTTTATTTTATATGAACGGGGGTGTAACACCCTCGATGCGACTATAGCTCCCACGTGTCGAGGCACGACTTAGAGACATAATCGCATTGAAGGCATATGTCGCAAGTTAGGCAATCTTCACAACATCCCATGTAATATAAATAATAAAGGGCAGATAACATAGTTGGCTTACACTCGCCACGTCAATCAAAATACATAGATAGCATTACAGCATTCAAACACTCATGGCCCGACTACGGCACCAAAATAAAAGATAAAGCCAACATGCGACACGGTCCCGATCACCCCAACTGGGCACCACTACTGATCATCAGGAAAAGAAACATAGTATCACTAAGAGTCCTCGTCGAACTCCCACTTGAGCTCAAGCGCGCCATCTGGAGCGGGAGCGGAATCATCAGGCCCTGCATCTGGTGTAATAGTAATCTGTGAGCCACAGGGACTCAACAATCTCGCACCCTCGCGATCAAGACTATTTAAGCTTAATAGGTAAGGCAAGGTAAATATATGTGGAGCTGCAGCAAGCGACTAGCATATATGGTGGCTATCTGTTCGCAAAAGAGAGCGAGAAGAGGAGGCAAAGCGCGAATGGGCAATCTAGAGAACAACCTGCGCAAGCATTACTCCAACACCGTGTCCACTTCCCAGACTCCGCCGAGAAGAGCCATCACGGTAACACACTGTTGATTCATTTTAAATAAGTTCAGGTTCAAGTTATCTACAACCGGACATTAACAATTCCCATCTGCCCATAACCGCGGGCACGGCTTTCGAAAGTTCAATCCCTGCAGGCGAGTCCCAACTTAGCCCATGACAAGCTCTCACGATCAACGAAGGAATAGACCTCCTCCCAGACGTTCCGATCAGACTCGGTATCTCGGTTCTTCAAGACACAAGACAATTCGACAAGTTAAAACAAGACCAGCAACACCGCCCGAATATGCCGACAAATCCCGATAGGAGATGCACATATCTCGTTCTCAGGGCACACTCAGATGAGCTCTTCATACAACTAAAACCAAACCTCGAGTTTCCCTGAGGGGGCGCTGCACAGGACTCTAGTTCGAACCAACACTCAGAGGAGCACTGGCCCGGGGGGGTTTAAATAAGATGACCCTCGGGCTCCGGAAACCCAAGGGAAAAAGAGGCTAGGTGGAAAATGGTAAAACAAAGGTTGGGCATTGCTGGAAAAGCTTTAATCAAGGCGAACTATCAAGGGGTTCCCATTATAACCCAACCGCGTAAGGAACGCAAAATCTGGGAACATAACACCGATATGACGGAAACTAGGGCGGCAAGAGTGGAACAAAACACTAGGCGAGGGGCCGAGCCTTCCACCCTTTACCAAGTATATAGATGCATTAAGATAACATGGCAATATAATGATATCCCAACAAGTAAATAATGTTCCAACAAGGAACGGTCTCCAATCTTCACCTGCAACTAACAACGCTATAAGAGGGGCTGAGCAAAGCGGTAACATAGCCAACCAACGGTTTGCTAGGACATGGTGGGTTAGAGCATCTCCAGCCGTTCGGCCCCCCAGGGCGCCTAAATAGAGCGGCCTGGGGGCGTGCCGGCGCTAGTTCGGCCCCTGGGGGCGACCTAGCTCCCAGTCACGCCCCCACGCGCCGGCCCTAGGATGCGGGAAATTTAAACTTGGTCGTTCCCGCTCTCACAAAAGACGCCGCAAATCCGGCGATCGGACGTAGTCTGGCGTTACAAAAAACAGAGCGCCGCCGCCGCAAGTTCGCGTGCGCAATGATTCACTCGGCGGGATCGGCTCCAGGCGTTGGTGGAGTCGGCGTGCGCGGGCTCGGCGGTGTCGGAGCTGCTTCGGTGCTGGGATGTGTCGGCGCGGCTTCGGCACTGCTGGGCGGCGATGTAGAGGCGTCGTTCGGGCTTGGCGTCCGTGTGGTCATGGGCGTCGTGGGCGTCGTCGGCGTTGCCGTCGGCAGCTCGCTTAGGATGAGGCCGCGCTACAACAGGTACCACGCCTTGAGCTTCTTGTCGTTGCTCTAGAGCATGTCCGCCCCGCCCATCAGAAAAGCCATGTCGGTGTTCCTCTTCTTCGCGGCGACGTTCGTCCGGAGCAGGTCGAGCTTGATGGCTTTGTTCTTCATCAGCGACGACCACCGCGCCTCGTTCTTCTCTTCGCGTAGGATGGCTCGGGCCTGGGCGTCGGCGAGGCAATGCTCGATGGACTCCTGCACTCGCGCGGTTGCCGCGTCGGTGTTTTTCCCCTTCTTTGCCAATTTGTGGCCGTCCGGCCGCCCCTCTGACGCGCCCGGAGTCGTCGCGCCCGGCTTGTATGTCTCCTTGGCCTTGTCGAGGGCACGTCGGACTTCCGCCCACTTCTCGCACTTGTCAATGCGCTTGTAGACGTGGAGGTGCTTGAAGTCGGCGTCTTGGTTGTCGCCCCGATACATGGCGAACATACGCAGCAGCTGCGCGGAGGGACGAATAGTTGGTGGGCGGCGGGCGTAGACGACGAAGATATGCGGGCGAACGGCGTGCGTACCTGATCCTCAACGCTGGCGCCGCTCTCCGGGCGAGCCGCGACCTCCTCGACGATTCCATGCCATTTGTTGCACGCCAACTGGATACGCCCCCAATGGTTCGCCATCGCCTTGGAGCCGCGCTGCATGTAGACGCCTTTGAAGTAGGGGTCGACGAGCTTCCACTCGTCGAACTCGGCCTTGATGCGGTCCCAGTACATCTCCAAGCTCTGGTTCGCGCCGGTGGTCGGGTCAAGGTAGACGACTTTCCATGCTTCGGCGAGGCATTCCTCCTCCTTGGACGTCCACTTGATGCGCGGTTCGCCTGACCTAGCCGCCCGCTTCTTCTTCTTCTGGCGCCCCTTCGTCGGAACAGGAGCTGGCTCCTCCTCCTCCTCGTCGTCCTCCTCCTCCTCCTTGGGGTTCCTGCGCGTCCTCGCCGTAGACGTAGCGGAGCTCGGCCTCCATGTCGCCGCTGAGATCCACTACCTCGTCCTGGGTGGCGAACCCGGAAGACGCGGCGGCCGCGGTCGATCCTGTCGCGATGATGTTGTCCATGTCAGCCCCCGTGTCGTCGGCGTCGCCGAGGTGCGAGAAGTGCAGCGGTCCACGGTAGAGATGGGGCATCGGCGTGGACGCGTAGGCGGTAGGCGGCGGGCGGCGAGTAGTTGTATGGAGGGTACTGCACGCCGATGAAGGCGGGCGAGGGCGTGCGCGTAGCGGGGTGACCATGAGGGAAGGTCACGTTTGGGTTGAACCCACCGTGCGCGTCGCCGTCGGCGTAGCCGGGCAACGATGAACCCCATGGAGATCCGACGCCTTGCTGTCCCCAGCGCGCGTACTAGGCGTGGCTGACGACGGGTGGATTCATCCCCGCCTGGTCGACCGATGAGGAAGACGCCGCCGCGCGCGCCGCTTTGTCGCGGGCCTTCTTGGCTATGGCCCTGTTCCGCCTGTCGGCGGTGACTGCTTCGTGCCGCTGAACTTCCACCCTCCACTCGGCGTTCGACAAGCCCAGTGGCTTCGATGGCGGCGCCCTCGGCTTCCTCTGCTTCGGCTGGGCTACGGCGCCAGGCGCGGTTGCCGCCGCGCGCGGCATGGCGTACTTCTTTGGTGGCATGGCGGCGACCGGAAGGCGAGCGGGAGGGGGTTTGGCGGGAGAAAGGGAGAGAATGGCGGGAGGAAGGCGAGCGAGCAGGAGAGATGCGAGGGAAAAGCGTCAAGAAACGGCGGGAAAAGGCCCTCGGGTCGCCTCCAGGGCGGGCCCACGCGCCTTTTTCACTTGTGCCGGCTCCCCAAGCGCCCCCCAGGGCGCCGGGTTCGGCCTGGGTCCGCCGGCACCAGTTTTGGCCCGAGCCGGCGAAAAACGGGCTTCTGGGGGCGCGACTGGGGCCTTTTTTTGGCGCTGGCGCAGCAAAATCGCCTGGGGAGGGCCTGTTGGGGGCGCGGCTGGAGATGCCCTTAGAGGCTGCACATGGCAATTTGGGAGGCTTGAAAGCAAGTGGTAGGCATCGTAGCATAGGCATTGCAAAAGAGCGAGCATCTAGCAAAGCAAAGATAGTAGTGATTTCGAGGGTATGATCATCTTGCCTGCAAAGTTGTCAGAGTTGACTGGATCCTCGAAAGCAAACTCAACGGGCTCCTCGTTAGCGAACTCGTCTCCCGGCTCTACCCAAACAAGACAAACAAGCAACAAGGACACAATCAACCACGTGCAAGGATCAAGCAATATGATGCAAACATGGTATGATATGCGGGATGCAATATGTGATGCATATGCAAGATTTGACAAGGGATGCATGAACCTGGCCTCAACTTGGAAAACCAAGTGTGCCACTGGAAAGATGAGATGAAATCGCTTGAAAACAATATAAAGATCACTGGAATCAGAGTTACGGTTTGGAAATGGCAAGCAATTCAAATATGACCACGGTCTGCGATTTCTAGCAAGTAGCCATCTAAATGCAACAAGATGAACACGCTACAGCACCCAAACATGGGAACAAAATACATGGCAGGGATGCATTCAAGATGCTTAACAAAAGTCTATCACTGAGCTACGGCCAATTCATCCATTAACAGGTTCAAACAAGCATGGCAAAAATGCATATGGTAAACCGATCTCAGACTTAGTGAAATTAACACTTGTCTGGAATTTCAGATCAGATAGCACTCTTCGGAGCAACAAAACTACATGCTACAGGATCTGAACATGACAAGGTAAAGCATGGCATGGAGCTACTCAAAGAGATTAACAAAAGTCCCTTAGTGACCTTGAGACAAAAGGGATCATAAAACACATTTGCAAGCATGTGAACATAGCAAAAGCATAATCAGTTCTCAGACTTAGTGAAAACTGGAGCATGCTGAAAACAGATATCAAGTAGGCATGTTTACGAGCTCGATGCACTCACTACGGAGCAAGTCATGACAAGCTAAGCATACACCCATCAAGAATACACAAAATGCAAGCTAGACATGGCAAGAACAATAGCATAGCATACACGGATCAACTACAACATCCTTGGCAAAATCGCTAACAAGTAGAGAATCTGCCCAGATTCACGAAGTAGCAAAAGTAGAGCTCGATTGACTCAAGCTAGGGTGCTCCATAATTGCAAACAAAGACATGGATGGATAGAGCACTACAAGATTAACAAAACATCCTCACCGATCATCCTCAAAAGAGGCACGGATCACTAGGAAACAACATGAACATATGGCCATATGAGATAAACAGCTCAAGGACTTAGTGGAAATGCTAAGTCCTAGAAATCAGCATTACCAAGTGCCTCACTTTGCAAGCTCGTGCTAGTCACCACACACATCACAAAAATACATGGGTTTCACCTCTGGAAAGATGGCAAAACCCTTAACAAAACATATGTAGAGCACATGGGCATATCATGCACACAATAATCATGGCAAAAATGACAAATATCTAAATGGAGTAGCAGATCTGATAATTATCTCAAGTAGCCCTCTTCTAATAGCATTTAGGGCATCAAGATGAACTCAAATGAAAATGATGCAATGGAATGAAATGATGTGCTCTCTGAGACGAACATTTTGATATGCTATATGCCAAAAATGGAGTTACGGATGAGGAGTTACGATGCGATGAACAGGAGCATATGAATTAGGGTTTCGGGCAAAAAGTCAACCCTCGAGATATTTGGATCTAGATCCAGATCCGGGGCACGTTTCCGGAGGTCCGCCGGAATCACTGTTCACCGGAGGGAGGAAGCTCGCCGGAGGTCGGAGTTGAGGAAGGAGAGGCCGGATCCGTTGGTGGAGCTCGCCGGGGCGTCGTGGAGGAGCTCCGGGCGGCGAGGTGGAGGTCCGGCGCGGTGGAGGCGGCAGACGGCGGGGCGCCGACAACGCTGGCGGCGTCGGCGGGTGGTGGCCGGCGCGGGAAAAACTGCGGCGGCGCGGCGGCCACCGGTGGAGGAGCGGGGCAGCTCGTCGAGAGGAGGCGGCGGCGCGCGCCTTGGGCCGGGGAGGGCCCGCGGCAGGCCTTGCGGGCTGCGGCGGAGTGAGAGGAGGCGGGCGACAGGTGGCTGGTCACGGTTGGTGGCGGGGATGATGTCCGCTAGGCGGCGGACATTGTTCGGCGGCGGAGGTGCTGATGGACTAGGGTTTCGGGGGAGGAGAAAAGGAATTTCGGAGGGGGGGTCTTTAAATAGGCATAGAGGGAGCTAGGAGAGTCCAAATGAGGTGCGCTTTTCGGCCACGTGATCGTGATCGAACGCTCTAGATGATGGAGAGGGTTTTGGTGATTTTTGGGCCAAATTGGAGGGGTGTTGGGCTGCAACACACACTAGGCCTTTTTGGTCCCTCGGTTAACCGTTGGAGCATCAAACGAAGTCCAAATGGTACGAAACTTGACAGGCGGTCTACCGGTAGTAAACCAAGGCCGCTTGGCAAGTCTCGGTCCAATACGGAAATGTTTAATCCCCACACACGAAAGAAAGGTAGAAATGACCACCGGAGGAGAACGAAGCGCCGGAATGCAAAACGGACAACGGGGAAAATGCTCAGATGCATGAGATGAACACGTATGCAAATGCAATGCACATGATGACATGATATGAGATGCATGACAATGATAACAACACACGGAGAAAAAGACCCGAAGCCGAGAAAATAAAATAACTTAAGGCCAGAAACGGCAAGAGTTGGATTACATATTGGGTAAATCATATCCAGGGTGTTACAACACTCCACCACTACGAAAGGATCTCGTCCTGAGATCTAGGACTGAAAGAATGCCGGGTATTCAGAGCGGAGGTGATCCTCGCGTTCCCAGGTAGCTTCACGGTGGGAATGGTGTGACCACTTGACTTTGAGGAATTTGATTGACTTGTTGCGAGTCTTGCGTTCAGTCTCTTCGAGAATAGCAATTGGGTGCTCACTATAGGAGAGATCTTCTTGGAGCTCAATGTCCTCGAAGTTGATGGTGCGGTCAGGAGTCTTGAAGAACTTTCGGAGCTGAGAGACATGGAACACGTCATGAACATTTGCAAAGTTTGAAGGAAGCTCGAGTTGATAGGCGAGATCGCCTCTCTTGCTGACAATCTTGAAAGGTCCCACGTATCTAGGGGCAAGCTTCCCTTTGATACCGAAGCGACGAGTGCCTTTCATAGGAGAGATGCGGAGGTAAGCATGATCTCCGATCTCGAAAGCCAAATCACGGTGCTTACTATCATAGTAGCTCTTCTGACGGGATTGGGCTGCTTTGAGGTTATCTCGAATGACTTTGCACATTTCCTCTGCCTCTGTGATTAAGTCATTTCCCAAAAGCTGACGTTCACCAGTTTCAGACCAGTTGAGAGGGGTATGGCACTTCCTGCCATACAAAATTTCAAATGGGGCCTTGCCCGAACTTGCTTGAAACTGTTGTTGTAGGAGAATTCAGCATAAGGAAGACAATCCTCCCACTTCATGCCGAAGGAGATCACACAAGCCCTGAGCATATCTTCAAGAATCTGATTGACACGCTCGACTTGACCGCTAGTTTGAGGATGGAAAGCTGTGCTGAAGCGGATGTTGGTGCCCATGGCCTTCTGAAAAGAATCCCAAAACTTGGAGGTAAAGATGCTGCCACGGTCTGAAGAGATCACTTGAGGAATACCGTGCAGAGAGACAATACAAGAGGTATAGAGTTCCGCCAATTGAGCTGAAGTGATTGACTCTTTGCTAGGCAGAAAGTGAGCCACTTTAGTGAGCTTGTCGATGACAACGAATATAGCATCATTGCCACGTTTGGACTTTGGAAACCCAGTCACGAAGTCCATCTCAATGTGGTCAAACTTCCATTCTAGAATGGCAAGAGGTTGGAGGAGACCAGCTGGCCTTTGGTGTTCTGCCTTCACTCTTATGCAGACATCACACTCATTCACGAATTGAGCAATCTCGCGCTTCATTCGAGTCCACCAATAAGCCTGCTTGAGGTCCTGATACATCTTTGTGCTCCCAGGGTGGATGGAGAGGAGAGAATTGTGAGCCTCGTTCATGATCACTTTACGGAGGTCACCTTTGGGCACAACAATACGATCCTCGAAAAATAGAGTATCCTTGTCATCAAGGCGGTAGCACTTGTACTTGGGTTGACTCTTGGCAATCCCAATCTTCACCTTTTTCACCATAGCATCAAGAAGCTGGGCTTGGCAAATCTGGTCTTCTAAGGTAGGAGAGACTTGAAGGTTGGCGAGGAAACCTTGAGGAACAACTTGCAGATTAAGTTTGCAGAAAGCTTCACAAAGCTCGGTTTGATAAGGCTTGAGAATCAGACTGTTGCAGTAAGCCTTCCTGCTCAATGCGTCAGCAATCACATTGGCCTTGCCTGGAGTATACTCGATACTCGGATTATACTCTTGAATCATTTCGACCCATCGATTTTGCCTGAGGTTGAGATTAGGCTGAGTGAAGATGTACTTGAGACTCTTGTGATCAGTGAAAATGTCCACTTTTCTTCCCAATAAGAGATGTCTCCAAGTCAAAAGAGCATGCACAACTGCCGCCAACTCGAGATCATGAGTGGGGTAGTTCTTCTCATTGGGCTTCAACTGGCGAGAGGTATAAGCCACAACTTTCTTCTCTTGCATCAAAAATGCACCGAGACCTTGGAGAGAGGCATCACAAAAGACCTCATACGGCTTGGATTCATCAGGCGGAGTCAGAACTGGAGCAGTGATCAATTTCTCTTTCAAGGTGTTGAAAGCAATGTCACACTCCGGAGACCAAACGTACTTGACGTTCTTCTGGAGAAGATTTGAGAGAGGCTTCGTGATCTTAGAAAAGTTTTCAACGAATCTTCGACAATAGCTTGCGAGACCGAGGAAGCTATGGAGTTGCTTCATGTTCTGAGGAGGTTCCCAATTCACAATTGCAGACACCTTCTCAGGATTCACCGCAATGCCCTTGGCAGAGATGATATGACCAAGATAAAGAACCTCATCGAGCCAAAATTCACACTTGGAGAACTTGGCGTAGAACTGGTGTTCCCTCAGCTTATCGAGTACCAAACGCAAGTGTTTGGCATGATCTTCCTTGTTCTTCGAGAAAACCAGAATGTCGTCGAGATAGACCAAAACGAAGTCATTGGTGTTGGCGTTGAAGATGAAGTTCATCATGCGAGAGAACGTCGGAGGAGGGCTGACGAGGCCAAAAGACATGACAGTGTATTCATATGAACCATAGCTTGTCCTGAAAGCCGTCTTGGGAATATCTTGCTCACGGATTCGAATCTGATGATAGCCCATACGGAGATCAGGCTTGGAGAATACTTGGGCACCTTTGAGTTGTTCGAACAGCTCGTTAATGTTGGGAAGTAGGTATTTGTTCTTGATGGTCTTCTTGTTCAATGGACGGTAATCAACACAAAGTCGGTCCGTTCCATCCTTCTTCTTCACAAAAAGAACACCACAACCCCACGGAGAAGAACTAGGCCGGATAAGACCCATTCTTTCTTGAATATCGAGTTGCTTCTTCAGCTCCTTCAACTCTTCAGGTCCGAGCTTGTAAGGACGCTTGCACACTGGTTCTGTGCCAGGCTCAAGATCAATGACAAATTCAACTGGCCGGTGCGGAGGCATTCCTGGAAGCTCTTCTGGAAAGACGTCTTGATATTCGCAAATGACTGGAATCTGCGAGATAGCATCTAGTTCACCCTTCTCATTGAGAGAAAACAGACGAATGGTATCATCACGAGCGGCAAAGACAATTACATCCTCATACGAATGAGTCAATTGAATCTGCCTGGCAGCACAATCAAGATGCGCCTTGTGCTTAGAAAGCCAATCCATTCCGAGAATAAGATCAATATCCGAGTCACCAAGAACAATAGGGGAAGCTACAAATTTGTAGTCACCCAAAGTGATAGTAATATCCGGGACGCAGAAATTAGCTGTCATTTGCTTGCCCGGTGACACGATTTGCAAAGAATTTTGCAGATACTGATAATCGCACTCATACTTCAATGCAAAAGGTTTGGAAATGAAACGATGCGATGCACCAGTGTCAAAAAGAACTTTAGCAGGAATATCATTAACAGGAAGGTTACCCATGATGACATCTGATGAATCCTCTGCCTGAGCTGCATTCACCATATTGACCTTGGCGTATTTGGGGTTATGCTTGACCACAGCTGTACTTGTCGATCTCACAGGAGGAGGAGGAGGAAGACGCCTCTGGTTGAAACACTTGTTGGCATAGTGACCCTTCTGTTGGCACTTGTTGCACGTGACCTCTGAAAGCGGACGGTGGTACGGAGCACTCGATCTTGGAGCTTGAGACGACGTCTTGTTCTGAAAGCCAGGGTTGGGTGGGTGGGAAGAACCACTGCCACCTTTGCTCTTCTGATACGGCTGACGAAACGCAGGAGGAGGAAGCCAATACTTCTGCTGCTTGGCCACTTGAGTGGAGGAAGAAGGAGTAGCATCTCTGACTCACTTCTTGGAAGCATCACACCTCAGTTGAGCGGCTTCTTGCTTCAATGCCATGTTGTAGAACTTGTCGTACCTCAAGGGCTCAAAGAGAACAAGAGCTAGCTAGATTTCTTCTCTGAGACCACCCCTGAACTGGTATATCATGCTCTTCTCATCAGGGACATCCTGCTTAGCAAAGCGGGTGAGCTTCTGGAACAACTTGTTGTAGTCATAGACAGACAAAGAGCCTTGCTTCAGGTTGCGGAATTCCTCACGCTTTCTTTCAACCACACTCTTAGGGATGTGATGAGCTCTGAAATCTTGACGGAATTCATCCCAGGTAATCACACGTCCACCTCTGGAATCCTTGTACTGCTGGAACCATTCTGCAGCTTGGTCTTTGAGTTGGAAGGAAGCGAACTTGACGAAGTCCTCAGGCATGACGTTACTGCACTCGAAATGCTTGCACAGATCCACGAGCCAATCGTCAGCATCAGTTGCCTCAACACAATTGCTGAAAGTCTTTGGCCCGTTAGCAAGGAACTGGTTGAGTGTAGCAAAGTGATTCTGATTGTTGCCTTGGTTCCCTTGGTTGCCTTGATTGTGCTCTTGAAGAATTTGCATGATCAACTGTGTGTTTGCATTGGTTGCGGCCATCACAGCTTGCCATGCCTCCGGAGGAGGTGGAGGTGGTGGCGGATCTTGATTCTGATTCTGATTGGTGCTCTTAGCGGGAGCCATCCTGAAGAGGTTGACCACCGTTAGCACATAGACAGATAAATGAAGCTGAATCCAACGGGATGAAAATTGCAACATAAAGTCTTCACATCCGAACAAAATGAACGAATGCATTCCTCTTGAAATGGTCACATATCCATAAATTGAGAAGCCACGTAGAATTTAGGTAGAGAAATAAATCAACAAGGTACGGATCAAGAACGAATACTCGGTAAGAAATCCCAATCTCAAACCAAATATCCGTGGAAGAAGAACTAGAGCTACAAGAATTCCCACCTATGGAACTCCCGAACCTTTCCGGTTATGCAATCAGGTGTTGGGGATACAGGGGAAGCATAATATCTCACCCAAATCTAGCAAATCCTACATCCAGCTGTATCCATCCTTCAACATATAACCGAGAAAAACTTCGGAAACCATCTACCTCAACCTTCGAAAAGCATCCGTTATACAAGTTATGGCGATACTCCCGAACTCCCGCCCCAGTACTGGGTGGCGTCGAGGTTATCTCACCAACGAACTGCATAAAAGAGATTTTCGATGTCGGCGTACTAAACTCAGGTATTCCAGAACTGCAACGATAAAATTGTGACGACAACACCTCAGAGCTCTACTCCCCAGGACACCTCCACAAAACCCCTGACAGGAGGCACCAAGACAATGTTCTCATCACAAAACCATCGGAACGATTCCAAGATACCCGCATGATCCTAAAAAAATTTAGTGAAATTTGAGAAGAGAAGAGTCAAAACTCTACGTCAGGATGCCTTACCAGAGCGATGAGGAGACTGGGAAGTAAAAAGAATTCCTAAACTCTCCGATATATAATTCCTAATGACTCAAAATATTTTTCTAGACACAACTCGGTTGCTAAAAACGATCAAACAGTGGGGGCTCCTAAGGTCGGGGAAGGCTCTGATTACCAACTTGTAACACCCTCGATGCGACTATAGCTCCCACGTGTCGAGGCACGACTTAGAGACATAATCGCATTGAAGGCATATGTCGCAAGTTAGGCAATCTTCACAACATCCCATGTAATATAAATAATAAAGGGGAGATAACATAGTTGGCTTACACTCGCCACGTCAATCAAAATACATAGATAGCATTACAACATTCAAACACTCATGGCCCGACTACGGCACCAAAATAAAAGATAAACCCAACATGCGACACGGTCCCGATCACCCCAACTGGGCACCACTACTGATCATCAGGAAAAGAAACATAGTATCACTGAGAGTCCTCATCGAACTCCCACTTGAGCTCAAGCGCGCCATCTTGAGCGGAATCATCAGGCCCTGCATCTGGTGTAATAGTAATCTGTGAGCCACAGGGACTCAGCAATCTCGCACCCTCGCGATCAAGACTATTTAAGCTTAATAGGTAAGGCAAGGTAAATATATGTGGAGCTGCAGCAAGCGACTAGCATATATGGTGGCTATCCTGTTCGCAAAAGAGAGCGAGAAGAGGAGGCAAAGCGCGAACGGGCAATCTAGAGAACAACCTGCGCAAGCATTACTCCAACACCGTGTCCACTTCCCGGACTCCGCCGAGAAGGGGCCATCACGGTAACTCACACTGTTGATTCATTTTAATTAAATTAAGGTTCAAGTTGTCTACAACCGGACATTAACAAATTCCCATCTTCCCATAACCGCGGGCACGGCTTTCGAAAGTTCAAATCCCTGCAGGGGAGTCCCAACTTAGCCCATGACAAGCTCTCACGATCAACGAAGGAATAGACCTCCTCCCGAGACGTTCCGATCAGACTCGGTATCCCGGTTCTTCAAGACACTTTGACAAGTTAAAACAAGACCAGCAACACCGCCCGAATATGCCGACAAATCCCGATAGGAGCTGCACATATCTCGTTCCCAGGGCACACTCAGATGAGCTCTCCATACAACTAAAACCAAACCTCGAGTTTCCCCGAGGGGGCGCTGCACAGGACTCTAGTTCGGACCAACACTCAGAGGAGCACTGGCCCGGGGGGTTTAAATAAGATGACCCTCGGGCTCCGGAAACCCAAGGGAAAAAGAGGCTAGGTGGCAAATGGTAAAACCAAGGTTGAGCATTGCTGGAAAAGCTTTAATCAAGGCGAACTATCAAGGGGTTCCCATTATAACCCAACCGCGTAAGGAACGCAAAATCCGGGAACATAACACCGATATGACGGAAACTAGGGCGGCAAGAGTGGAACAAAACACTAGGCGAGGGGCCGAGCCTTCCACCCTTTACCAAGTATATAGATGCATTAAGATAACATGGCAATATAATGATATCCCAACAAGTAAATAATGTTCCAACAAGGAACGGTCTCCAATCTTCACCTGCAACTAACAACGCTATAAGAGGGGCTGAGCAAAGCGGTAACATAGCCAATCAACGGTTTGCTAGGACATGGTGGTTAGAGGCTGCACATGGCAATTTGGGAGGCTTGAAAGCAAGTGGTAGGCATCGTAGCATAGGCATTGCAAAAGAGCGAGCATCTAGCAAAGCAAAGATAGTAGTGATTTCGAGGGTATGATCATCTTGCCTGCAAAGTTGTCAGAGTTGACTGGATCCTCGAAAGCAAACTCAACGGGCTCCTCGTTAGCGAACTCGTCTCCCGGCTCTACCCAAACAAGACAAACAAGCAACATGGACACAATCAACCACGTGCAAGGATCAAGCAATATGATGCAAACATGGTATGCTATGCGGGATGCAATGTGTGATGCATATGCAAGATTTGACAAGGGATGCATGAACCTGGCCTCAACTTGGAAAACCAAGTGTTCCACTGGAAAGATGAGATGAAATCGCTTGAAAACAATATAAAGATCACCGGAATCGGAGTTACGGTTTGGAAATGGCAAGCAATTCAAATATGACCACGGTCTGCGATTTCCAGCAAGTAGCCATCTAAATGCAACAAGATGAACATGCTACAGCACCCAAACATGGCAACAAAATACATGGCAGGGATGCATTCAAGATGCTTAACAAAAGTCTAGCACTGAGCTACGGCCAATTCATCCATTAACAGGTTCAAACAAGCATGGCAAAAATGCATATGGTAAACAGATCTCAGACTTAGTGAAATTAACACTTGTCTGGAATTTCAGATCAGATAGCACTCTTCGGAGCAACAAAACTACATGCTACAGGATCTGAACATGACAAGGTAAAGCATGGCATGGAGCTACTCAAAGAGCTTAAGAAAAGTCCCTTAGTGACCTTGAGCCAAAAGGGATCAGAAAACACATTTGCGAGCATGTGAACATAGCAAAAGCATAATCAGTTCTCAGACTTAGTGAAAACTGGAGCATGCTGAAAACAGATATCAAGTAGGCATGTTTACGAGCTCGATGCACTCACTACGGAGCAAGTCATGACAAGCTAAGCATACACCCATCAAGAATACACAAAATTCAAGCTAGACATGGCAAGAACAATAACATAGCAAGCACGGATCAACTACAACATCCTTGGCAAAATCGCTAGCAAGTAGACAATCTGCCCAGATTCACGAAGTAGCAAAAGTTGAGCTCGATTGACTCAAGCTAGGGTGCTCCATAATTGCAAACAAAGACATGGATGGATAGAGCACTACAAGATTAACAAAACATCCTTACTGATCATCCTCAAAAGAGGCACGGATCACTAGGAAACAACATGAACATATGGCCATATGAGATAAACAGCTCAAGGACTTAGTGGAAATGCTAAGTCCTAGAAATCAGCATTACCAAGTGCCTCACTTTGCAAGCTCGTGCTAGTCACCACACACATCACAAAAATATATGGGTTGCACCTCTGGAAAGATGTAGAGCTCATGGGCATATAATGCACACAATAATCATGGCAAAAATGACAAATATCTAAATGGAGTAGCAGATCTGACAATTATCTCAAGTAGCCCTCTTCTAACAGCATTTCGGGCATCAAGATGAACTCAAATGAAAATGATGCAATGGAATGAAATGATGTGCTCTCTGAGACGAACATTTTGATATGCTATATGCCAAAAACGGAGTTACAGATGAGGAGTTACGATGCGATGAACAGGAGCATATGAACTAGGGTTTCGGGCAAAAAGTCAACCCTCGAGATATTTGGATCTAGATCCAGATCCGGGGCACGTTTCCCGAGGTCCGCCGGAATCACTGTTCACCGGAGGGAGGAAGCTCGCCGGAGGTCGGAGTTGAGGAAGGAGAGGCCGGATCCGGTGGTGGAGCTCGCCGGGGCGTCGTGGAGGAGCTCCGGGCGGCGAGGTGGAGGTCCGGCGCGGCGGAGGCGGCAGACGGCGGGGCGCCGACGAGGTTGGCGGCGCCGGCGGGCGGTGGCCGGCGCGGGAAAAACTGCGGCGGCGCGGCGGTCACCGGTGGAGGAGCGGGGCGGCTCGTCGAGAGGAGGCGGCGGCGCGCGCCTTGGTCCGGGGAGGGCCCGCGGCAGGCCTTGCGGGCCGCGGCGGAGTGAGAGGAGGCGGGCAACAGGTGGCTGGTCGCCGTTGGTGGCGGCGATGATGTCCGCTAGGCGGCGGACATTGTCCGGCGGCGGAGGTGCTGATGGACTAGGGTTTCGGGGGAGGAGAAAAGGAATTTCGGAGGGGGGTCTTTAAATAGGCATAGAGGGAGCAAGGAGAGTCCAAATGAGGTGCGCTTTTCGGCCACGCGATCGTGATCGAATGCTCTAGATGATGGAGAGGGTTTTGGTGGTTTTTGGGCCAAATTGGAGGGGTGTTGGGCTGCAACACACACGAGGCTTTTTCGGTCCCTCGGTTAACCGTTGGAGCATCAAACGAAGTCCAAATGGTACGAAACTTGACAGGCGGTCTACCGGTAGTAAACCAAGGCCGCTTGGCAAGTCTCGGTCCAATCCGGAAATGTTTAATCCCCACACACGAAAGAAAGGTAGAAATGACCACCGGATGAGAACGAAGCGCCGGAATGCAAAACGGACAACGGGGAAAATGCTCGGATGCATGAGATGAACACGTATGCAAATGCAATGCACATGATGACATGATATGAGATGCATGACAACGATAACAACACACGGAGACAAAGACCCGAACCCGAGAAAATAAAATAACTTAAGGCCGGAAACGGCAAGAGTTGGATTACATATTGGGTAAATCATATCCGGGGTGTTACAAGGGGACAAACACAATTCATTGCTGTTGTGACCTTTTAGTGTACTGCATAAATCACTCTTTTTGTAAGAGTGTTTTGTGCAGTGCACCTGAAATGACACATTGGTAATGTCGATCTATTTTAGGTGCACTACACAAAAACAAGGAACTGATGTCCGAGCTCCTGATCTCTAATGGGAGACATTAAAAGTATTTTCTAGTGAGTTGAAGGACTCGTGGAATATACTTGGACCTCGTTGCTGATTCTTCGATGGCAAGACTCTTCTCCCCATTGGATTGTCGTAGGCAAAGTCTATTTAGTTGAATATGTTCGTAGATAATTGTACATATGACAATGTATGCAGGAAATGTAATGCGATTTTGTGCTCATATATTGTGCATGAACATAACTTTATGTTGTAGTGCAAAATGGGGCAGCCCCATTTTGCATTACCAAAAGTTGTCATCACTGAGTAGTCCTATGCAAACGGCCAGTCAGCAAAGAACTTCATGGAAGACCCTTTTCAAAGTTATCACTGACTGGTCAGTCCATCTGTGATGAAAGGCATCACTGACTGGTTAGCTGGCTTGTTTGTGATTACAGTGTCATCACTGACCCTGAGGCATTGACGGGCCTGATACTCGTTTGCAATGATACAATTTGGTCGGTTAGTGCTATTCGAATCTGTAGTAGCGCGGTGGCGTCGGTGCTGGTGACGGCGACGCTCTTGAGCACTGTTTCCCTCCTTGGAGGCGTCACTGTGGGTGGCCTCCTCGTCCGTGCTCTAGGTGAAAACACTTGGTCCCTCTCTGGGCCAGGCGACAGCGGTACTGTGGAGTTGTTACCTTCTTGGAGGCTCCGGAGCTAGGTCCCTATCCATTGATGGTCGGAGTATGGTGGTGGAGGTCAACTTCTTCTCTTCATGTTGAGAGTTTCGTGGCCTCGGCGCTGGTGCTCTCAGGGTCGACATGTTTGCATAGGGGTTGTGCTCTGTGTCCTTACTATGGAACCTCGGCATCAATGTCCATACAGGCTCTAGGGTGGTGAGCGCCTCCTTGCCCGATGGTGCATCGTCCTTTTGATCCAGGGCGAGGGAGGAGGGGGCTCCTTTCGGCGGTGGAGCTGGCTGGCACTGCCTGCCATGGTTGCCGCCCTGGTGATGGCAAAGGCATCCCCCCTTGCCGGCTTGTCCCCTGTTCCAGTTGGTAGTGATCTTAGCTCCGGTTGCCTGATCACGGACGAGGACCCGGATGGCTCCAAGCGGTGCCTCAATCTTCCCCTCGATAGGCTTGTTGTTTTCTAGGGTGTGTGGCTGTTCCTGGGCATCGGTGTATCATGCCGTTTGCTTTTCCTTTCCTTTGTTGTGTGTGTTTGTTTTGTTGTTGTATTGTAAGGTTATATGTAAGGGCTTCATTAATTTAAAGCCGACGGTAGCCTCTTTTTATGAAAAAAAGGGTGCAGCTCCCCAAGTTTAGAGAGGATGGTATGATCTCTCACTTGATATGTTATATTTATAATAGTCAGGTTGCTGTTAGGGTCCCCTTCTCTCACATGGTAGCTTTTTTTTCCTGCCAAAAGAAGTCCACTTCTCTGGCTAATAGTATAACTAGTTAGGCACGGTCATAGATTACTATGATTAAACCTTGTCAACATATATCCAAATGGTTGATGATCGAGTCAAACGGCGCATGGTTGATACCCGTATTATTATCTGAAAAGGAATACCAGTTTTCTTCTCCTTCACACCAGACATCCGCAAGTTGAAGCGGTATTAATTCTGTGCCACGCACATGTGCTTTATAAAGCGATGTATCCTAGTACACCTTTTATATAGCTTTATAAAGTGCAGAATATATCCTCCACTTGCTTCTTCCTTTATACAATATCCTCCACTTACTTAAAGGATAATGATTCCCGTCTACCCACCGATGGACAAAAGGTAGCGCATTGGCTCATGGAATGGTGAGTGAATGGCTCTAGTTCTGCACACACGTGTGCAGCGTTGAATCGCCAAGAACGCATGGCCAATCCTGGGCGTCGACGTAAGTAATTGTTCTCGTCTAGATCTGTTTATCTTAGGAGCACTTTGGTGCTTCGTGTCAGAACCAAACGGAAACTATACCTTAATTCCGTTATCTAAAAAAAATCTTGCTATATGTTATTCTGAGTCGCCCATGCTTGCAGACCCAGAAGATAGAAGGATATTTTGATGTAATATGGCCTTCTTGATTCTCCACCAGACCAAGAGGAGTCACATACAAAAGCTATGCTTGCCCACCCATTAATGGCTATAAATCTTACTTTAAAATTTACTAGCAAAAATGCCCATGCGTTGCAAAGGGGATATTCCATAAAAATGACATCATATGATGAAAATGGGCAAAAAAAACATCAATAGATTACGTGTGTTTTTATCTCCTCACCGCATCCTTCTTGCCGTGCACGCCCTTGCGGGATCTGCCTCATCTTCGTCGTGAAGCCCAACCGTCCACCATCACCGTGATGGCCCCACATGGCGGCAGCCGAGGTGGGCGCCTGACCTACATGACACCAAGCAAAGTCGAGAATGTCTTTGAGGCACCAGCGAGGCGCCAATGTTGCCCACATCCTACGGCCTACTACTCCTCTACCCAAGGATGCGGCCTCAGGGAGCGTGCGAGCACGCAGTGGCACGAGGCGGGCCTCCATAGCAAGGCCCAACTTTGTGAGCATCTGGTCTAGGGCATCCTGCCTCTCCGCAGAATATCGGGGCGGCCGACGACTCCATCATTTAGTAGCTTAGGGCATCTTCAGCCGTTGGCCCCCCCAGGACGCATAAAAATCGCCCCCTGGGGGCGAGCCGGCGATGCATTCGGCGCTGGGGGCGGTTTTGCGCCCAGTCGTCGCCCCCAGGCGCCGAAATTGGCCCACTTTCCAGCCCAATTTCGGCGAATAAACGGCCCATATGGGCGAGAATAGGCCCATATTCGGCGTGGTTTCGCCGTGTCTCGGCGTTCAATTATCAACACAATTATTTCTTATCACATATTTCATCACAGAAAAATCAAATACTTTAACAAAATACTACAACAACAAATAGTTCAATACAAATTATATTGTTCAACAAATAAAAACTCGTATTTCATCACGAGGCGTCCCCCTTGAGCCTTCATAGGTGCTCAATCAGATCTTTCTGCAGTTGATGATGCACCTGTGGGTCTCGAATCTCCTGACGTATACTGAGATAGGCAGTCCAAGTTGCCGGTAGCTGGTGATCAACTTCGACTAGAGGACCCTGCCTGTAGTATGGTTCAGTGTCAAACACTGGGTCTTCTTACTCGCTCTCGATGATCATGTTGTGCAAGATAACACAGCAAGTCATGATATCCCACATTTGATCTTTCGACCAGGTCTGAGCGGGGTACCGAACAACAGCGAATCGAGATTGGAGCACACCAAATGCCCGCTCGACATCCTTCCTGCAAGCCTCCTGAAGCTTCGCAAACCAGGCGTTCTTGCCTCCTGCCACAGGGTTTGAGATCGTCTTCACAAATGTTGACCATCTCGGATAGATGCCGTCAGCTAGATAGTACCCCTTGTTGTATTGGTGCCCATTGATCTCGAAGTTCACCGGAGGAGAATGGCCCTCAACGAGCTTGGTAAAAACAGGAGAGCACTGCAGCATGTTGATGTCATTGTGAGTTCCTGGCATACCAAAGAAGGAGTGCCAAATCCAGAGGTCCTGTGTGGCTACCGCTTCAAGCACCACACTGCAACCGCCTTTGGCGCCTTTGTACATCCCCTGCCAACCAAATGGGCAGTTCTTCCATTTCCAACGCATGCAGTCGATGCTTCCAAGCATCCCAGGAAATCCTCTTGCTGCATTCTGGGCTAGGGTCCGAGCAGTGTCTTCCGCATTGGGTGTTCTCAAGTATTGTGGCCCAAACACTGCCACCACTGCCCGACAGAACTTGTAGAAACACTCTATGCTGGTGGACTCGGCCATGCGCCCATAGTCGTCGAGTGAATCACTGGGAGCTCCATATGCAAGCATCCTCATCGCTGTCGTGCACTTCTGGATGGAGGTGAATCCAAGAGCGCCAGTGCAATCCATCTTGCACTTGAAGTAGTTGTCGAACTCCCGGATGGAATTCACAATCCTGAGGAAGAGCTTTCGGCTCATCCGATAACGGCGCCGAAATGTTCTCTCGCCATGAAGTGGAGCATCGGCGAAGTAGTCGGAGTAGAGCATGCAGTAGCCTTGCAGACGATGCTGGTTCTTTGCTTTCACCCGCCCCGGCGCCGAGCCACCTCGCCGCGGCTTTTCATTGCTCGCCAGCAGCTGGGCGAGGGCGGCGAGCACCATCAGATGCTCTTCTTCCTGGACGTCGGCCGCGGCTTCCTCCTCCAGCAGCACGGCGAGCTCTTCCTCCTCGTCCGAGTCCATCGCCGAGACGGGCAAATCGCCGAACACCTTGCGCTCGGTGGCCGTGACCCCGCCGTTAAACCGCGCCTCCGCGGCCGGAAACTGCGACCGGAAACGCCCAGCTGTTGCGGGAGGGGCTGCCGCGGCGAAGTGCTGCTATTTTCCGGCCGGGAATGGCTATCTAGCGGAGTCGGGCGGCGGCCGTCGCCGGGATACAGCTAGTGGTGGCCGAGGGCGCGGGGTTGCGAGGCGAGTCGGGGATGAAAACCTTGACTTTTCCGCCTGGCGGTGTGGGCCAGGCGTGCTTTTCCCTAGCGCCGGAGCCCCCAACGGCTCGCCAGCGCGCCGGGTTCGGCCTGTGACCGCCGGGCGGAAAAAAGGTCCGAACCGGCGATTTTCGGCGTCCTGGGGGCGCGACTGGGCCGTTTTTTCGGCGCCGGCGTCGAAAAAGTGGCGTGAGGGGGCCTGTTGGGGGCGCGGCTGGAGATGCCCTTAGATAGTGTATTTAAATGAATTTCAACGCATCATGTTAGTACTAATTATATTATCACAAAATCAGCACATATGTACATTGAGCTCTCTCACAGAATTTTAACACATCCATACAACTGCTTATACATTAACAGATCCACACTTATACTCACATCTGTACAACAACAGCAGTAGCACAGCCTAGCAGCTACAGTAAAATAAAGTAGCAATATAGCAAAAGCAGCAGTCGTCAGGCACAGGAAAGCAACGTGCCAAAGAACTAAACTAATACAATTAACTTCTACTGATGCTCAATCTAGCTAAGCACATCAGGAATCCAACCTCCAAAGATACTAATTCGTTTATTCTTCATATCATGCGATTCTATAAGTAATGGACCTAGCCTAACATACCTCTTGGCAGCGTTCCTAGCATATCTTCCATCATTGGTAGGTAATGAAACTGGAGCAGGAGTGTTAGTCCCAAGTATCTGCATTTTCATAGGCTAGCCATCAAACTGTACATTGTTATATTTCTTCATCATTGCAATAGCATCACCACGCCTTGCAAATATAACTCCGGTTGATCGTGCAAAAAAAAATTACTGCCCTGCACCACACAGAAAAACACACAAGTTCAGTAAAGAATCTATCTTGTGAAGGCCCAACTTTGTGAGCATCTATCTTGTGAAGAATCGATCCAGCTGCTTGGTGGTGTGTAATCATGCACTATCGTGTCTCGTGGCTGAGCATGCTTTGTGGTGCATTGAACTCGTACTCGGTGCAGATGATGCTCCCGGGAGCAGCACGCTAGTTCTGCGGTGCCGCGGGACCCCGAGCATAAGGTGCGCGGTGCCGCTCCGATGGTGGATACGGAGGACATCTGTTCGACCTGACAAAAACGCATACGACGGCAAAAATTGGGGAGGCGTTCGAGTCCCCCCGTTCCACCGGCAGCGAGGCTGGTGGTTCCTGTCCTCTTCGCCTGCCGTTTCCGGTGGCGTGAGAGTGAAGGAACCCCGGTCCTCTTGTTGCGGTGTGTAGATAGTAGGGCTGTAGTCTCCGATGGCGTCGTTAGGGTGATGGTTGCGGCGCCATGGTGGAATAAAGGTCCGGGTGTAATCGGAACCGATGGCTGGGGCATGCGTTGCATTGTCCAACATGTTTAGTTTTTTGACGCCGATAACTGCCACACGTGTGGTATATTTAGCATGCGCCCACACACGGTGTGTTGTGTGAACCGGAGGCAGCCCACACGGGCTGTGTGTGGGCGGACATTAGAATTGCCCACACGTGTGGGCACGTCTACTTCATGTCACAGGCCCAACAAATACTACTCATTTTCACCCCACGCGTGTAGCATGAAGCAAAAATGCTCACACGTTCTGGCGCAGCTACGTTAGGTATCCCGCGGGATGACGATTTAGTTGTCATCCTGATTGACAGATGTAGTTATCCGGCATGCCAAGTGTAGTTGTAAAAGCATGGCAACTCTATCTGTTTTGGTTAACTATAGTTGCCATCTCTAATTTATGGTAGTTGCCGCGTGTAATCAAACCGTAGTTGCCGTGTGTGATTAACTACTTGCCACATATGGTCAAACAGTAGTTGCCATGTGTGTTTATCTAGTTTGCCACGTGTGGTCCAACCATAGTTGCCATGTATTGTTAATCATAGTTGGCATGTGTGTTTATCTGGTTGCCACGTACGCGCAACAGCAGTTGCCGTCTAGCAAAGAATCACAGTTGCCATGTGTGTGTACCGAGTTGCCACGTTCGCGTAACTGCAGTTGCCATCCACAATGTAGAAGTGTCGTGTGGGGCGAAAAGCAGTTCGCCCACACGCGCATGACCTAGGTGGTGGCTATGTGAGCAGAAACTAGTCCGCCCACACAGCGTAGCTAGCAAACAGCGTGATGCGGGCGTGTGGGCAAACTCTCCAACGCCCACACACCAGCCCCGTCCTACATGGCACAGAAAATCAACCTTTTCATGCCAAGATTCGTGCAAAAGGCACTGGACGATGATCCAGTCGTGTGGGCGAGTTGAGAAACGCCCACACATGTGGGCGTTAGTGTTTCCGTAGTTTTTTTCAATTTCGTTAGATCATGCGTGTAGCGTTTTTTTCTCGTTTACGTGAATGCCGACAATTCGCTAAGAGTAGATCGAGTGGGCCGGCCCATTAGTAGCGCACTGTGCTTTAGCGTGCTGTAAAAATAGGGCGTTTCCTATTTGGCGCTGCAGGCGCCAGTTATAGCTCATTTTGCAAGCGCTGGGAGCTGGGCTGGCCCATCTAAGATTTCCTGTTTTTCAAAACGAAAAAGAAGTTGCCATGTGTGTATACCGAGTTGTCACGTTCGCGTAACTGCAGTTGCCATCCACAATGTAGAAGTGTCGTGTGGGACGAAAAGCAGTTCGCCCACACGCGCATGACCTAGGTGGTGGCTATGTGAGCAGAAACTAGTTCGCCCACACAGCGTAGCTAGCAAACAGCATGGTGCGGGCGTGTGGGAAAACTCTCCAACGCCCACACACCAGCCCCGTCCTACATGGCACAGAAAATCAACCTTTTCATGCCAAGATTCGTGCAAAAGGCACTGGACGATGATCCAGTCGTGTGGGCGAGTTGAGAAACGCCCACACATGTGGGCGTTAGTGTTTCCGTAGTTTTTTTCAATTTCGTTAGATCGTGCGTGTAGCGTTTTTTTTCTCGTTTACGTGAATGCCGACAATTCGCTAAGAGTAGATCGAGTGGGCCGGCCCATTAGTAGCGCACTGTGCTTTAGCGTGCTGTAAAAATAGAGCGTTTTCTATTTGGCGCTGCAGGCGCCAGTTATAGCTCATTTTGCAAGCGCTGGGAGCTGGGCTGGCCCATCTAAGATTTCCTGTTTTTCAAAACGAAAAAGAAGAACGCATTGTGACTCGAACAGGCGATCTCCTCCCGCGAGCTACAATGCACCAACCACTCCGCCACCAGACCTCACATGACAAATTTCCTTTTTCCATTCTTTCCATCTTCCTCTGTTCTTTCCTTCTTTTTCTTCTTTTTTATTCTTCCTGGTTCGCATACTTTTTTGTTAAAATGGATGAACTTTTTAAAAATTTGTGAACTTATTTTCAAATTTGATGAACTATTTTTCAATTTTCATGAACTTTTTATTAAATTGATGAACACTTTTTCAAATTCGATGAACTTTTTTTCAATTTCGATTAACTTTCTCCAAATCGGTGAACTTTTATTTTCATTTTTGATGAACTTTTTTCTAAATCAATGAACTTTCTTCAAAATCACCGAACTTTTTTCAAAATCAGTGAACTATTTTTCAAATTGGATGATTTTTTGCAAAAATCGATGAACTTTTTGTTGAAAATCTGTGAACTTTTTTTCAAAATCGATCAACTTTTTTAAAAAAATTCATGTACTTTATCCTAATTTGTGAACTTTTTTCAAATTCATGATTTTTTCTCAAGTCCACGATTTAATTCAGTTTGTACGTACCTTTTTCAGTTTGATAAACTTTCTTAAAATTCACGTTTTTATATGGTGCATCCATTTTTTTATTTTATCATAAAATTATACGCATAATAAGCTGGGTATGGAATAAGGTTTGTTTGTCCTAAGAAAGTTCAGCTAAGGAACTACGGCCTAGTGGTTGTGTTCGAAGGTTTTGCTACACGCATCCGCGCTCTTCACTGTGTTTCATGGACCGGCCCACTACGCCAGGCGTGCGAGCGCCAGTATCGCTAGCCAGCGCCTGCAGCGCCGAACAGGAACTCCCTAAAAATAGCGAGTACTGTAGCGACGATAAAAATCATGCGCGGGGGTGGGAAATCTAACACGGGAGCTCACATAGTTAACATTTTCTATAGCCACAACACCACACAAACTTTTTCAAATAAATAGGGCACGCGCGGTACAAGAACTATGAGCCACAATAGGTCCAAACATATTTTTGGAAGTTCGAACGCAATTTGTTGTCAAAAAGTGAATTTCTTTTTGAAACACAAACATTTTCAAAATAGCGAATGAACTTTCCAGAAGTTGAAGATTTTTTTACATGTGAACATTTTTTTGAAAACACCAATTGTTTTGCAATTTTGAACAAAATTTGAAAAAACGAACATTCTGAAATGTGTGAACAATTTTTGGAAAAAGGGAATTGTTTAAAGAAAATAAACAAATGTTGGACAAATTGAACATTTTTTTTAAATGGAGAGTCTTTGAAACTCTGAATAAAATTTGAAAAAAACAAATATGTTTTCGGATTTGTGAATTATTTTGGAGAAAGTTATGTTTTTCTAAAAATCCGAGCAAAATTTGACAATGCGTACATTTTTTTGGATTTTATGAACATTTTTTGGAAAAGAATTTTTGTTAACACATGACCATTTTTTCAACAATTTTGCAAACATTTTTCTAAATTGTGAAAAAAACTAGAAAACGGAAACAGGTTTCGAAACATGTCCATTTCATTTGAAAAAATGGAACCAAGTTCCGGAACATGCCCAAAATTTTGAATATCCTATATGTTTTTTTGAAAATTTGAACATTTATTAAGAAATAAGAACAAAATTCAAAATTTGGAACATTTTTAAAAATATGCACATTATTCAAAACAATGAACAAAAATGGAAAATTTGGACAAATATTTGAAATCCTGATTTTTTTTTGAAATTATCTACATTTTGAATTTATGCAAAATAGGATAAATAAACAGGGAACAAGGAAAGAAAAAATATTAAAAATAAAAAGAAATAAAAAAGAAAAAAATGAAAAGAAAAAGAAATACCTGGTATAGGAACCTCCTAGAAGGTTCCAAAAACTAGAAAAGACCGTCGGGAACCTCCTAGAAGGTTCTCAAAACCGGGAACGCTGAACTCGTTGACGCGCTGGCCCAACTCAACGCTTGCTCACGACCTCCTATGCGATAGGTCGATGATATGACGCAGAATTCGTCATATAGGGTTTTTTGAAAAAACAATCATCACTTTAATATTACATAAAGATACAGTTTATTCTAAAAAAAACGTAAATATACAGTTTTTGTTTTGAGAAGTACGCGGTCCAGACGCGGCGAAGCTCAGGCATGGCTCATGCGGGCACGCGGTAGGCAGCGGCCAACTATGGCAGCCCCAAGTGTCGCGGGCTGGCCGAACAGGGTGCGTCTATAACTTGCTTTTTGCGAGTTCTATCGTCTCCTCGCTCATGTGGACTGGCCCAGCAAGGGCGTGGCGTTCAACTGATCAGCCAGTTCAATATCTGGGGAGCAACTAGTTAACGAGCCTCCTTCGGGAGCCTCGTAACGATCAGCGCCACTTGGCGCGTTCTCAGCCACTCGTCACGTGTCGCGCTTTGAACGTTCCCTCCAGATTTTTTTTTATTTTTCCGCACGCGTTTTCAGCTTTTTAAACGGTTTTTTTCTGGGTTTTTTCGACGTTTTGGTTTTTCCCCGGTCTTCCTTAGCGTTTTGACAAAAAAAATTGAAAAAAAACTTTGCGCAAAAAAACGTGTTTACTTTTTTTTTCTTTCATGAAAAGTCACGTTTTTTCTATCGCGAGAGGCACGGTTGTGCTTTAGCAAGAGTCACGGCCGTGCCTTTCGGAAACAAAAAAAATGTGTTTTCTATTTTTTTTCCTTTCGCAAAAGTTACGGTTTTACTTCCGCGAGAGGTACGGTTGTGCTTTCGTGAGAGTCACAGTCGTGCCTCTCGGAAAGGGAAAAACAAAACGCGTTTTTTTTCTTTCACTAGAGTCACGGTTTTGTTTTCGCGAAAGGCACGGTTGTGCTTTTGCGAAAGTCACGGCCGTGCCTCTCGGAAAGGGAAAAACTACGCATTTTCTGTTTTTTTTACTTTCGCGAGAGTCACGGTTTTGTTTTTGCTAGAGGCACAGTTGTGTTTTCGCGAGAGTCACGGACGTGCCTTTTTCGGAAAGGGAAAAAACGCGTTTTCTGTTTTTTCTCTTTTCACGAGAGTCACGGTTTTGCTTCCACGAGAGGCACGGTTGTGATTTCGCGAGAGGCACGGACGTGCTTCTTTCGGAAAGGGAAAAAAACCGTGCTCCCGGTTTGGTTTTTTCCCGGGTTTTTTGTCCGATTTTTTTCATGAAAAAAAGTTCGTCAAAACCTATCAACATGGTATCTAGTTTTAAAGATCTCGACGCGAGGAATCTAATGGTGAAAACGGTTTGAGATTTGGACGCACGGTTTAAGAGATAAAACGTTTTGAATAAACGAATCTATGAAAAAAGGGAAAACTCACAGGTTGCGACAAGTGGTGCGCTGCATGTGCGCCACTTGTCGTGACCTGGGAAGATGGAGTGTTCTTTGCAACGAGTACTCCTTAATTAGTGATTTCGCCATATCTGTGTGGCGAAAAAAACAAACAACAAGCATACATGTACGAGGGTAGTATGGATCTCCTGTATGTGTGTCTTTTCTTTTCTTCTTTTGGATTTTTTTTGTTTTCCCCATTATTTTCAAATGTTCTAAAAATATATATTTGTAACCATATTTTAATTTTAGTAATAATTTTATAAAAAAATATCAATCTTGTATTTAAAAATGTGTATTAAAAATGGTTATCCTATATTTGTTTTATCATGTATTAGAAATGTTCATCGGTAGAAAAAATGGTCATCCGATATTCAAACAATTTCAAGATGCTCGGCGAACAAAATTTAGTACATGATGAACATTTTTTATTACAATGTGAACAGTCGGTGCTCAACCATTTTGAAGTACACGACGAACATTTTCTATCACATGGTGAACATTTTTTGAATACGCACTTAACATTTATTGAAAATACGATATGGGCCTTTTTAAATACACAACCAACAATTGTGGAATACACTATGAACATTTTTGTTATAAATGACAAAAGAATAAGAACTGGAAGAAAAGAAATAAAATAAAAAAGAATTAAAAACAAAAAAATTTAAGGGATAAGGGAAAACGAAAAGAACATAACAAAAACGCGAGAAAACAAAAGAAAAAGAAAAATGGAAAAAATAAGGAAAAGAATAAGAAAAAGACAAAAGACAAAGGAAAAAAGAAAAAGAAAAAAAAAGATGGGCGCACGATACGGAGCAAAACATGATCACACCTTAATACTCTTTGGGTGTTAATCACATAGCGATGTGAATTAGATTACTGACTCTAGTAAACCCTTTGGGTGTTGGTCACATGTCGATGTGAACTATGGGTGTTAACCACATAAAGATGTGACCTATTGATGTTAAATCACATGGCGATGTGAACTAGATTATTAACTCTAGTGCAAGTGGGAGACTGAAGAAAATATGCCCTAGAGGCAATAATAAAGTTATTATTTATTTCCTTATTTCATGATAAATGTTTATTATTCATGCTAGAATTGTATTAACCGGAAACATAATACATGTGTGAATACATAGACAAACAGAGTGTCACTAGTATGCCTCTACTTGACTAGCTCGTTGATCAAAGATGGTTATGTTTCCTAACCATTGACATGAGTTGTCATTTGATTAACGGGATCACATCATTGGGAGAATGATGTGATTGACTTGACCCAATCCATTAGCTTAACACCTGATCGTTTAGTATGTTGCTATTGTTTTCTTCATGACTTATACATGTTCCTATGACTATGAGATTATGCAACTCCCGTTTGCCGGAGGAACACTTTGTGTGCTACCAAACGTCACAATGTAACTGGGTGATTATAAAGGAGCTCTACAGGTGTCTCCGAAGGTACATGTTGGGTTGGCGTATTTCGAGATTAGGATTTGTCACTCAGATTGTCCGAGAGGTATCTCTGGGCCCTCTCGGTAATGCACATCACTTAAGCCTTGCAAGCAATGCAACTAATGAGTTAGTTGCGATATGATGTATTACGGAACGAGTAAAGAGACTTGCCAGTAACGAGATTGAACTAGGTATTGAGATACCGACGATCGAATCTCGGGCAAGTAACATACTGATGACAAAGGGAACAACGTATGTTGTTATGCGGTCTGACCGATAAAGATCTTCGTAGAATATGTAGGAGCCAATATGAGCATCCAGGTTACGCTATTGGTTATTGACCGGAGACGTGTCTCGGTCATGTCTACATTGTTCTCGAACCCGTAGGGTCCGCACGCTTAACGTTACGATGACAGTTTCATTATGAGTTTATATGTTTTGATGTACCGTAGGTTGTTCGGAGTCCCGAATGTGATCACGGACATGACGAGGAGTCTTGAAATGGTCGACACATAAATATTGATATATTGGAAGCCTATATTTGGATATCGGAATCATTCCGGGTGAAATCGGGATTTTACCGGAGTACCGGGGGGTTACCAAAACCCCCCCCCCCGGGGGGGGGGGGGTTAATGGGCCTACATGGGCCCTAAGGGAGAAGAGGAGGGCCGGCCAGGGCAGGCCGCGCGCCCCCTCCCCCCTAGTCCGAATAAGACAAGGAAGGGGGGGGGCGGCGCCCCCCTTTCCTCTTTCCCTCTTCCCCTTTCCTTCTCCAACAAGGCAAGAGGGGGGAGTCCTACTCCCGGTGGGAGTAGGACTCCTCCAGGCGCACCCCTAGGGGGCCGGCCGCACCTCCCCCTCCCTCCTTTATATACGGGGGCTAGGGGGCACCCCAAGACACACAAGTTGATCTTCGTGATCGTTCCTTAGCCGTGTGCGGTGCCCCTTCCACCATATTCCACCTCGGTCATATCGTAGCGGTGCTTAGGCGAAGCCCTGCGACGGTAGAACATCAAGATCGTCACCACGCCGTCGTGCTGACGGAACTCTTCCCCGACACTTTGCTGGATCGGAGTCCGGGGATCTTCATCGAGCTGAACGTGTGCAAGTACTCGGAGGTGTCGTAGTTTCGGTGCTTGATCGGTCGGGCCGTGAAGACGTACGACTACATCAACCACGTTGTTATAACGCTTCCGCTGTCGGTCTACGAGGGTACGTGGACAACACTCTCCCCTCCCGTTTCTATGCATCACCATGATCTTGCGTGTGCGTAGGAATTTTTTGAAATTACTACGTTTCCCAACAGTGGCATCCGAGCCAGGTCTTATGCGTAGATGTTATATGCACGAGTAGAACACAAGTAAGTTGTGGGCGATATAAGTCATACTGCTTACCAGCATGTCATACTTTGGTTCGGCGGTATTGTTGGATGAAGCGGTCCGGATCGACATTACGCGTACGCTTACGCGAGACTGGTTCTACCGACGTGCTTTGCACACGGGTGGCTGGCGGGTGTCAGTTTCTCCAATTTTAGTTGAACCGAGTGTCACTACTAGGGAAAACCCTAGCAGCAGCGCGGGTTTTAGACCTATCAGTAGCGCGGGATTATGCGCTACTGATAAGGCGCTACAGCTAACGAATAGCAGTAGCGTGCCTCCACCCACGCTACTGCTAAATCGACTTAGTAGTAGCGAGTTCTAGGAGGAGCGCTACTGGTAATTAGTAGTAGCGCTTCTCCCTGCCCGCGCTGCTACTATTATTTCGTATTTTATTTCTTTTTTATTTCATGTTGTATTCGTACACCTTTACACAAGTTTTCATACAATAGGAATTTAGAAATTGTTTTTACATCATAATGAGTTATTAGATCACGGGGTGAAAGAACCGTGTGGACTAGTTTCAAGTGGATGGACATCCACTTGAAACTAATCCCCGGTTCTTTCACCCAATGATATAATAAATATCATCATCATATCATTAACAACTTATCATCATAATACATCATAATACATCATCATCATCATAGCAAATTGGTCACTAGTCATAATCACAAGTACTCCTCACATCATCAACTCTAACACATTGTATCACATAATAAACATATTATACCTCATAGGACCTACTACATTCTCTTAGGACCTACTATATTCTCTAAGGTAAAATAGCAAAAAACAAGATAGCCCCTGACTCTCCATTATGGAGAATGGAGATTATCTGTCTCCAATTCTTGCCTTTCGCTTAATGTTACTTCCAAGAACCTCCTTGCGAATGTCCAAACATTTTTTCCATTCTTTGATTAGCATGTGTTCACCGCTTTTAGAAATCCGATATGCACAGGTGAGCTCCTTAGATTGACCTGGCTGTAGGTTCATAACTGCAAGGCGACCATTCTGATACATCAGATGAGGCACACAATCCATCGGGATTTCCTATTGAAAAACATAGTAATAACTTCGTAGTTAGCAATGATGTACTAGTTTTAGAAGTATGCAAAAGATGCACAGATGTCATAATAGTAAAAAATCTTACCAGGGTATCTCCATTGAAGTTACCGTGGTTCAACACGTGCACTAGTGGCACGTATTCACCATAATTTGGAGGAGTTCGATAATAGGTATTGTAATTCTCAAGAAAAGTACAATAAGCAATCAGATGACTTTTCTCCTTATAAGTTAATTCGGAGCCATCGGTGTAGTGGGTTTTGTCTACCATCTTCTTCACATTCTTTGAAGATTCAAAATAAGCTGTCAATGGAAATAAGCTGTCAACTATTTTGAAATAAACAATATAAATTAGTTAATAACTATGTTTGAGAAACTCACATTGCGGTAGAATCGGAAGCGTATCAACAAGGACCCAAATGTCCATATTGTCTTGCTCGATATCAGGATTACCAAGATCCATGGTGACAATCATACCCTCATAAAAACCATACATTTTGTAAAGTGCTTCCCAATTTTGGCAACCAAAATGGGTTACGCTCTGAGAATTGTACAGATTTACTTCAAAATCGATATCATGATGAGTCCTTAGGTGTATTTTCTTTGTTTCATAATTTTCATGGTCTTCAAAACCCATCCTCTCCAAGACATAGCGTCTTGCATGGCATGGGATAAGCTAGTCGAATTGTAAAATATGAAAATTAGACATTGAAATAGTTGAAGTCATGCTTAATTACGAAAAAAACACTTGTCGTTGTTGCGTACCGTTTCAACATCGAAGGTCTCCTCGAGCTTAATGCTGAAGCGCCGATCTTCATCCAGCTCAACGAACCTGTCGCACATACCTCGATCATCGTGGAACCAGCTGCACTCCCCCGGGAGACTGTCGTCGTCCGAGTACGACATTTCCTACGTTCATAATTCAAAGATTAAACTTGTACATATTCTAGCACAAGTCATGCCAGAATCCACGGAAAAATCCGGCATGACCTTTGCTAAAAAAGGACATATCGAGCGCCTGAAATTTGCCGGAACGAAAATTAATCAACACTCCGGCAAAACATAGGCCACTCGGAGGTGTAACCAAAACATGAAATAATTGCTTAAACTAAAAAATAACAACAAATATGGCATGTTCAACTAGTTCTATTAATTCAACTAGTTCTTACTAAATATAAACTTAGTATAAAAACAAAAAAACTAGTTCTTTCTAAAAATGAAGTAGTTCAACTAGTTATTAATTTACTTACTATATTAGTTCAACTAACTTAACAAGTTCAACTAAAACTAAACTAGTTCTATTAATTCAACTCGTTCTTACTAAATATAAACTTACTATAAATAGAAAGAAACTAGCACATCTACTACTACTAATTAACATCTAACTACTACATCTACTACTAATTAACATCTACTACTGCTAATTATACAACTAGTTTACCATCACTACTTCTAAAAATCATTATCTATGAACCCTAAATTAACATCTACTACTACTACTAAAATCATCTACTAACTAAGCAAAGAGACAGGGGGTGGGGGAGGGGTGGGGGGCTTACAGAGGGAGAGACGTTGGCGGGGAGGTGCTCGGCGACGGAGGGGCGGCGAGGGTGGGCTCGGGATCGGGAGGCGGCGGTCCTGGGCGGCGGGCTCGGTCGAGGGCGGCGGCGGTGAGGTCGAGGGCGGCGACAGTGTGGTCGAGAGCGGCGGCGGTGAGGTTGAGCACGGGCGGCGGTGAGGGCAGGGGTGCTCGGGCTCGGGCGGCGGCGACAGTAGTAGGGGAACCGGCCCAGGTGGGGGGGGGGAAGGAGGACTTAGCAAAATTTTGATTCGGGGGGTGGTTAACTCGAACTAGCAGTAGCGCTCATATGGAAAACGCGCTATAGCTAACTTATCTATAGCGCGTTTTAGAGAAAACCGCTACTGCTAATGGAAGCAGTTATTTCTTTTGTTTATCCCAATATCAGTAACGCTTTGTCCTGAAAAAACGCTATAAGTCTAAGCAATGTAAAAACATCAAAATATACATTGGTCATCATTGATCTTTTTGTGTATAATCTAAATAGTCAACATGAATCCTCACTGTACCTGTATAGGTACAGGCGAGGATTCATATTGCAACCACAAATCATACACATATAGTTCAATGAAGACCAAGTGCTCGAGATAGGTTGAGAAGTAACATATTTAAGGTGGTAAACACCTTGTTCGCTTAGCAATATGGGACTAAACTTAATTAGTTGCGGTGATACTTAGCAGCAGCGAGTTTTGAAGAAAATCACTGCTACTAAGTTCTTTAGCAGTAGCGCGTCCATGGGAAGGGCGCTACTACTATATCTAGCCTGGAGGCAACACCGTGGCAATTATAGTAGTAGCGCCCTTTTCACCTAGAGCGCTACTGCTACTTAGTCATTAGTAGCGCTCTTTTCTGAAGCTCGCTACTGCTAATTAGCAGTAGCGCCTGTTTTTAGACCGCGCTGCTGCTAAGATTCTGTGTATAAGGTTTTCCCTAGTAGTGTGTGGCTACGCCCGGTCCTTGCGAAGGTTAAAACAGCACCAACTTGACAAACTATCGTTGTGGTTTTGATGCGTAGGTAAGAACGGTTCTTGCTAAGCCCGTAGCAGCCACGTAAAACTTGCAACAACAAAGTAGAGGACGTCTAACTTGTTTTTGCAGGGCATGTTGTGATGTGATATGGTCAAGACATGATGCTAAATTTTATTGTATGAGATGATCATGTTTTGTAACCGAGTTATCGGCAACTGGCAGGAGCCATATGGTTGTCGCTTTATTGTATGCAATGCAATCGCCCTGTAATGCTTTACTTTATCACTAAGCGGTAGCGATAGTCGTAGAAGCATAAGTTGGCGAGACGGCAACGATGCTACGATGAAGATGAAGGTGTCGCGCCGGTGACGATGGTGATCATGACGGTGCTTCGGAGATGGAGATCACAAGCACAAGATGATGATGGCCATATCATATCACTTATATTGATTGCATGTGATGTTTATCTTTTATGCATCTTATCTTGCTTTGATTGACGGTAGCACTATAAGATGATTCCTCACTAAATTTCAAGATAAAAGTGTTCTCCCTGAGTATGCACCGTTGCCAAAGTTCATCGTGCCCAGACACCACGTGATGATCGGGTGTCATAAGCTCTACGTCCATCTACAACGGGTGCAAGCCAGTTTTGCACACGCAGAATACTCAGGTTTAACTTGATGAGCCTAGCATATGCAAATATGGCCTCGAAACACTGAGACCGAAAGGTCGAGCGTGAATCATATAGTAGATATGATCAACATAGTGATGTTCACCATTGAAAACTACTCCATTTCACGTGATGATCGATTATGGTTTAGTTGATTTGGATCACGTGATCACTTAGATGATTAGATGGATGTCTATCTAAGTGGGAGCTCTTAAGTAATATGATTAATTGAACTTTAATTTATCATGAACTTAGTCCTGGTAGTATTAGCATATCTATGTTGTAGATTAATAGCTCGCATTTAGCTCCCCTGTTTTATTTTTGATATGTTCCTAGAGAAAACTGAGTTGAAAGATGTTAGTAGCAAAGATGCGGATTGGATTCGTGATCTGAGGATTATCCTCATTGCTGCACAGAAGAATTATGTCCTTGATGCACCGCTAGGTGACAGACCTATTGCAGGAGCAAATGCAAACGTTATGAACGTTTGGCTAGCTCAATATGATGACTACTAGATAGTTTAGTGCACCATGCTTAACGGCTTAGAATAGGGACTTCAAAGACGTTTTGAACGTCATGGACCATATGAGATGTTCCAGGAGTTGAAGTTAATATTTCAAGCAAATACCCGAGTTGAGAGATATGAAGTCTCCAACAAGTTCTATAGCTAAAAGATGGAGGAGAATAGCTCAAGCAGTGAGCATGTGCTCAAATTTTCTGGGTACTACAATCACTTGAATCAAGTGGGAGTTAATCTTCCAGATAAAATAGTGCTTGACAGAATTCTCTAGTCACCATCACCAAGTTAGTAGAACTTCGTGATGAACTATAGTATGCAAGGGATGACGAAAACAATTCCCAAGCTCTTCGCAATGCTAAAATCGGTGAAGGTAGAAATCAAGAAAAACATCAAGTGTTGATGGTTTACAGGACCACTTTTTTCAAGAAAAGGGCAAAGGGAAGAAGGGGAACTTCAAGAAGAACGGCAAGCAAGTTGCTGCTCAACTGAAGAAGCCCAAGTCTGGTCCTAAGCCTGAGACTAAGTGCTTCTACTGCAAAGGAACTGGTCACTGCTTCTACTGCAAAGAAACTGGTCACTGGAAGCGGAACTACCCCAAGTATTTGGCGGATAAGAAGGATGGCAAAATGAACAAAGGTATATTTGATATACAGATTAATGATGTGTATTTTACTAGTGATCGTAGCAACCCCTCGGTATTTGATACTAGTTCAGTTGCTAAGAGTAGTAACTCGAAACGGGAATTGCAGAATAAACAGAGACTAGTTAAGGGTGAAGTGACGATGTGTGTTGGAAGTGGTTCCAAGATTGATATGATCATCATCGCACACTCCCTATATTTTTGGGATTAGTGTTGAACCTAAATAAGTGTTATTTGGTGTCTGCGTTGAGCATAAATATGATTTGATCATGTTTATTGCAATATGGTTATTCATTTAAGTTACAGAACAATTGTTGTTCTGTTTACATGAATAAAACCTTCTATGGTCATACACCCAATGAAAATGGTTTGTTGGATCTCGATCATTGTGATACACATATTCATAATATTGAAGCCAAAAGATGCAAAGTTAATAATGATAGTGCAACTTATTTGTGGCACTTCCGTTTAAGTCATATTGAAGTAAAGCGCATGAAGAAACTCCATGCTGATGGGATTTTGGAATCACTTGATTATGAATCACTTGATGCTTGCGAACCATGCCTCATGGGAAAGATGACTAAGACTCCGTTCTCCGGAACAATGGAGCGAGCAACTGACTTATTGGAAATAATACATACTGATGCATGCGGTCCGATGAGTGTTAAGGCTCACGGCAAGTATCATTATTTTCTGAACTTCATAGATGATTTGAGCAGATATGGGTATATCTACTTGATGAAACATAAGTCTGAAACATTTGAAAAGTTCAAAGAATTTCAGAGTGAAGTGGAAAATCATCGTAACAAGAAAATAAAGTTTCTACGATCTGATCATGGAGGAGAATATTTGAGTTACGAGTTTGGCCTTCAGTTAAAACAATGTGAAATAGTTTCACCACTCACGCCACCTGGAACACCACAATGTAATGGTGTGTCCGAACGTCATAACCGTACTTTATTGGATATAGTGCAATCTATGATGTTTCTTACCGATTTACCACTATAGTTTTGGGGTTATGCATTAGAGATAGCTGCATTCACGTTAAAAAGGGCACCATCAAAATCCGTTGAGACGACGCCTTATAAACTGTGGTTTGGCAAGAAACCAAAGTTGTCGTTTCTTAAAGTTTGGGGTTGCGATGCTTACATGAAAAAGTTTCATCCTGATAAGCTCAAACCCAAATCGGAGAAGTGCGTCTTCATAGGATACCCAAAAGAAAATGTTCGGTACACCTTCTATCACAGATCCGAAGGCAAGATATTCGTTGCTGAGAATGGATCCTTTCTAGAGAAGAAGTTTCTCTCGAAAGAAGTGAGTGGGAGGAAAGTAGAACTTGATGAGGTAACTGTACCTACTCCCTTATTGGAAAGTAGTACATCACAGAAACTGTTTTCTGTGACACCTACACCAATTAGTGAGGAAGTTAATGATGATGATCATGAAACTTCAGATCAAGTTACTACCGAACCTCGTAGATCAACCAGAGTAAGATCCGCACCAGAGTGGTACGGTAATCCTGTTCTGGAAGTCATGCTACTAGATCATGGTGAACCTACGAACTATGAAGAGGCGATGGTGAGCCCAGATTCCGCAAAATGGCTAGAAGCCATGAAATCTGAGATGGGATCCATGTATGAGAACAAAGTATGGACTTTGGTTGAATTGCCCGATGATCGGCAAGCAATTGAGAATAAATGGATCTTCAAGAAGAAGACTGACGCTGATGGTAATGTTACTGTTTACAAAGCTTGACTTGTTGAAAAAGGTTTTTAAAAAAGTTCAAGGTGTTGACTACAATGAGATTTTCTCACTCGTATCGATGCTTAAAGTCTGTCCGAATCATGTTAGCAATTGCCGCATTTTATGAAATCTGGCAAATGGATATCAAAACTACAATCCTTAATGTATTTCTTAAAGAAGAGTTGTATATGATGCAACCAGAAGGTTTTGTCAATCCTAAAGGTGTTAACAAAATGTGCAAGCTCCAGTGATCCATCTATGGACTGGTGCAAGCATCTCGGAGTTGGAATATACGCTTTGATAAGTTGATAAAAGGATATAGTATTATACAGACTTGCGGTGAAGCCTGTATTTACAAGAAAGTGAGTGGGAGCACTAGATCATTTCTGATAAGTATATGTGAATGACATATTGTTGATCGAAAATAATGTAGAATTATTCTGCAAAGCATAAAGGAGTGTTTTAAAGGAGTTTTTCAAAGAAAGACCCCGGTGAAGTTGCTTACATATTGAGCATCAAGATCTATAGAGATAGATCAAGACGCTTGATAAGTTTTTTCAATGAGTACATACCTTGACAAGATTTTGAAGTAGTTCAAAATGGAATAGTCAAAGAAAGAGTTCTTGCCTGTGTTACAAGGTGTGAAATTGAGTAAGACTCAAAGCCCGACCACGGCAGAAGATAGAAAGAGAATGAAAGTCATTCCCTATGCCTCAGCAATAGGTTCTATAAAGTATTCCATGCTATGTACCAGATCTATTCCATACCCTACCACTGAGTTTGGCAAGGGAGTACAATAGTGATCTAGGAGTAGATCACTGGACAACGATCAAAATTATCCTTAGTGGAATAAGGATATGTTTCTCGATTATGGAAGTGACAAAAGGTTCGTCGTAAAGGGTCACGTCGATGCAAGTTTTGACACTAATCTAGATGACTCTAAGTCTCGGTCTAGATACATATTGAAAGTGGGAGCAATTAGCTAGAGTAGCTCCGTGCAGAGCATTGAAGACATAGAAATTTGCAAAATACTTACGGATCTGAATGTGACAGACCCGTTGACTAAAATTATCTCACAAGCAAAACATGATCACACCATAGTACTCTTTGGGTGTTAATCACATAGCGATGTGAACTAGATTACTGACTCTAGTAAACCCTTTGGGTGTTGGTCACATGTCGATGTGAACTATGGGTGTTAACCACATAAAGATGTGAACTATTGATGTTAAATCACATGGCGATGTGAACTAGATTATTAATTCTAGTGCAAGTGGGAGACTGAAGGAAATATGCCCTAGAGGCAATAATAAAGTTATTATTTATTTCCTTATTTCATGATAAATGTTTATTATTCATGCTAGAATTGTATTAACCGAAAACATAATACATGTGTGAATACATAGACAAACAGAGTGTCACTAGTATGCCTCTACTTGACTAGCTCGTTGATCAAAGATGGTTATGTTTCCTAACCATAGACATGAGTTGTCATTTGATTAACGAAATCACATCATTAGGAGAATGATGTGATTGACTTGACCCAATTCATTAGCTTAGCACCCGATCGTTTAGTATGTTGCTATTGCTTTCTTCATGACTTATACATGTTCCTATGACTATGAGATTATGCAATTCCCGTTTGCCGGAGGAACACTTTGTGTGCTACCAAACGTCACAACGTAATTGGGTGATTATAAAGGAGCTCTACAGGTGTCTCCGAAGGTACATTGGGTTGGCGTATTTCGAGATTAGGATTTGTCACTCCAATTGTCGGAGAGGTATCTCTGGGCCCTCTCGATAATGCACATCACTTAAGCCTTGCAAGCAATGCAACTAATGAGTTAGTTGCGAGATGATGTATTACGGAACGAGTAAAGAGACTTGCCGGTAACGAGATTGAACTAGGTATTGAGATACCGACGATTGAATCTCGGGCAAGTAACATACTGATGACAAAGGGAACAACGTATGTTGTTATGCGGTCTGACCGATAAAGATCTTGATAGAATATGTAGGAGCCAATATGAGCATCCAGGTTCCGCTATTGGTTATTGACCGGAGACGTGTTCCGCACGCTTAACGTTACAATGACAGTTTCATTATGAGTTTATATGTTTTGATGTACCTAAGGTTGTTCGGAGTCCCGGATGTGATCACGGACATGGCGAGGAGTCTCGAAATGGTCGAGACATAAAGATTGATATATTGGAAGCCTATATTTGGATATCGAAATCATTCCGGGTGAAATCGGGATTTTACCGGAGTACCGGGGGTTAATGGGCCTACATGGGCCCTAAGGGAGAAGAGGAGGGCCGGCCAGGGCAGGCCGCGCGCCCCCTCCCCCCTAGTACGAATAGGACAAGGAAGGGGGGGCGGCGCCCCCCTTTCCTCTTTCCCCCTTCCCCTTTCCTTCTCCAACAAGGCAAGAGGGGGGAGTCCTACTCCCGGTGGGAGTAGGACTCCTCCAGGTGCACCCCTAGGGGGCCGGCCGCACCTCCCCCTCCCCCTTTATAAACAGGGGTGCGGGGGCACCCCAAGACACACAAGTTGATCTTCGTGATCGTTCCTTAGCCGTGTGCGGTGCCCCCTTCCACCATATTCCACCTCGATCATATCGTAGCGGTGCTTAGGCGAAGCCCTGCGATGGTAGAACATCAAGATCGTCACCACGCCGTCGTGCTGACGGAACTCTCCCTGACACTTTGCTGGATCGGAGTCCGGGGATCGTCATCGAGCTGAACGTGTGCAAGAACTCGGAGGTGCCGTATTTTCGGTGCTTGATCGGTCGGGCCGTGAAGACGTACGACTACATCAACCGCGTTGTTATAACGCTTCCGCTATCGGTCTACGAGGGTACGTGGACAAGACTCTCCCCTCTCGTTGCTATGCATCACCATGATCTTGCGTGTGCGTAGGAATTTTTTTGAAATTACTACGTTCCCCAACAGGCGCCCCCTTTCCTTCCTCTCCCCCTCCTCCTTCCCCCTTCTCCTACTCCAACTAGGAAAGGAGGGAGGCCTACTCCCAGTGGGAATAGGACTCCTCCCTGGCGCGCCTCCTCCTGGCCGGCCGCCTCTCCCTCCTTGCTCCTTTATATACGGGGGCAGGGGGGCACCCCATAAACACAACTATTGATCTCTTTATCTCTTAGCCGTGTGCGGTGCCCCCCTCCACCATAATCCACCTCGATAATATCGTAGCGGTGCTTAGGCGAAGCCCTGCATCGGTAGAACATCATCATCGTCACCACGCCGTCGTGCTAACGAAACTCTCCCTCAACACTCGGCTGGATCGGAGTTCGAGGGACGTCATCAAGTTAAAAGTGTACAGAACTCGGAGGTGCCGTGCGTTCGGTACTTGATCGGCCGGATCGTGAAGACGTGCGACTACATCAACCGCGTTGTGCTAATGCTTCCGCTTTCGGTCTACGAGGGTACGTGGACACACTCTCCCCTCTCGTTGCTATGCATCACCATGATCTTGCGTGTGCGTAGGAATTTTTTTGAAATTACTACGTTCCCCAACAGTGGCATCCGAGCCTGGTTTCATGCGTTGATGTAATATGCACGAGTAGAACACAAGTGAGTTGTGGGCGATATAAGTCATACTGCTTACTAGCATGTCACACTTTGGTTCGGCGGTATTGTTGGGTGAAGTGGCCCGGACCGACATTACGCGTACACTTACGCGAGACTAGTTTTACCGCTGTGCTATGCACAAAGGTGACTAGCGGGTGTCAGTTTTTTCCAACTTCAGTTGAACTGAGTGTGGATACGCCCGGTCCTTGCGAAGGTTAAAACAACACCAACTTGACAAACTATCGTTGTGGTTTTTATGCGTAGGTAAGAACGGTTCTTGCTCAGCCCATAGCAGCCACATAAAACTTGCAACAACAAAGTAGAGGACGTCTAACTTGTTTTTGCAGGGCATGTTGTGATGTGATATGGTCAAGACATGATGCTATATTTCATTGTATGAGATAATCATGTTTTGTAACAGTTATCGGCAACTGGCAGGAGCCATATGGTTGTCGCTTTATTGTATGCAATGCAATCGCCCTGTAATGCTTTACTTTATCACTAAGCGGTAGCGATAGTCGTAGAAGCATAAGTTGGCGAGACGGCAACGATGCTACGATGAAGATCAAGGTGTCGCGCCGGTGACGATGGTGATCATGACGGTGCTTCGGAGATGGAGATCACAAGCACAAGATGATGATGGCCATATCATATCACTTATATTGATTGCATGTGATGTTTATCTTTTATACATCTTATCTTGCTTTGATTCGATGGTAGCTTTATAAGATGATCTCTCACTAAATTATCAAGGTACAAGTGTTCTCCCTGAGTATGCACCGTTGCGGAAGTTCTTCGTGCTGAGACACCACGTGATGATCGGGTGTGATAGGCTCTACGTTCAAATACAACGGGTGCAAAACAGTTGCACACGCGGAATACTCAGGTTAAACTTGACGAGCCTAGCATATAACAGATATGGCCTCGGAACACTGAGACCAAAAGGCCGAGCGTGAATCATATAGTAGATATGATCAACATAGTGATGTTCACCATTGAAACTACTCCATCTCACGTGATGATCGGACATGGTTTAGTTGATATGGATCACGGATCACTTAGAGGATTAGAGGGATGTCTATCTATGTGGGAGTTCTTAAGTAATATGATTAATTGAACTTAAATTTATCATGAACTTAGTCCTGGTAGTATTAGCATATCTATGTTGTAGATAAATAGCTCGCGATGTTGCTCCCCGTTTATAATTATTTATTGATATGTTCCTAGAGAAAAATATGTTGAAAGATGATAGTAGCAATGATGCGGACTTGGTCCATGATGTGAGGTTTATCCTCATTGCTGCACAGAAGAATTATGTCCTTGATGCACCACTAGGTGACAGACCGATTGCAGGAGTAGATGCAGACATTATGAATGTTTGGCAAGCTCGATATGATGACTACTTGATAGTTTAGTGCACCATGCTTAACGGCTTAGAACCAGGACTTCAAAAATGTTTTGAACGCCACGGAGCATATAAGATGTTCCAAGAGTTAAAATAGGTATTTCATACTCATGCCCGTGTCGAGAGGTATGAGACCTCTGACAGTACTTTGCCTAGAAGATGGAGGAGAATTGCTCAGCTAGTGAGCATCTGCTCAGAATGTCTGAGTACTGCAATCACTTGAATCAAGTGGGAGTTAATCTTCCAGATAATATAGTGATTGACAGTGTTCTCTAGTCACTATCACCAAGTTACTAGAACTTCGTGATGAACTATAATATGCAAGGGATAACAGAAACGATTCCCAAGATCTTCGTGATGTTGAAATCGACGAAGGTAGAAATCAAGAAAAGCATCAAGTGTTGATGGTTGACAAGACCACTAGTTTCAAGAAAAAGGGTAAAGGGAAGAGGGGAACTTCAAGAAGAACGGCAAGCAAGTTGCTGCTCAAGAAGAAGCCCAAGTCTGGACCTAAGCCTGAAACTAAGTGCTTCTACTTCAAAGGGACTGGTCACTGGAAGCGGGACTACCCCAAGTATTTGGCGGATAAGAAGGATGGCAAAGTGAACAAAGGTATATTTGATATACATGTTATTGATGTGTAGTTTACTAGAGTTTATAGCAACCCCTCAGTATTTGATACTAGTTCGGTTGCTAAGATTAGTAACTCGAAATGGGAGTTGCAGAATGAACAGAGACTAGTTAAGGGTGAAGTGATGATGTGTGTTGGAAGTAGTTCCAAGATTGATATGATCATCATCGCACACTCCCTATACTTTTAGGATTAGTGTGGAACCTAAATAAGTGTTATTTGGTGTTTGCGTTGAGCATGAATATGATTTGATCATGTTTATTGCAATACGGTTATTCATTTAAGTTAGAGAATAATTGTTGTTCTGTTTACATTAATAAAACCTTATATGATTACACACCCAATGAAAATGGTTCGTTGGATCTCGATCGTAGTGATACACATATTCATAATATTGAAGCGAAAAGATGCAAAGTTAATAATGATAGTGCAACTTATTTGTGGCACTGCCGTTTAGGTCATATTGGTGTACAACACATGAAGAAACTCCATGCTGATGGGATTTTTGAATCACTTGATTATGAATCACTTGATGCTTGCGAACCATGCCTATTGGGCAAGATGGCTAAAACGCCGTTCTCCGGAACAATGGAGAGAGCGACAGATTTGTTGGAAATCATACATACTGATGTATGTGGTCCGATGAATATTGAGGCTTGTGGCAAGTATCGTTATTTTCTGACCTTCACAAATGATTTAAGCAGATATGGGTATATCTACTTGATGAAACATAAGTCTGAAACATTTGAAAAGTTCAAAGAATTTCAGAGTGAAGTGAAAAAATCATCGTAACAATAATATAAAATTTCTAAGATCTGATCGCGGAGACGAATATTTGAGTTACGAGTTTGGCCTTCAATTAAAACAATGTGGAATAGTTTCACAAACTAATGCACCTGGAAGACCACAGCGTAATGGTGTGTCCGAACATCGTAACCGTACTTTATTAGATATGGTGCAATCTATGATGTCTCTTACCGATTACCACTATCGTTTTGGGGTTATGCATTTGAGACAGCTACATTCACGTTAAATAGGGAACCATCGAAATCCGTTGAGACGACGCCTTATGAACTATGGTTTGGCAAGAAACCAAAGTTGTTGTTTATTAAAGTTTGGGGTTGCTATGCTTATGTGAAAAAGTTTCATCCTGATAAGTGATGTCTACTACGCAACCTTCTCCTTGTAGACGTTGTTGGGCCTCCAAGTGCAGAGGTTTGTAGGACAGTAGCAAATTTCCCTCAAGTGGATGACCTAAGGTTTATTAATCCGTGGGAGGCGTAGGATGAAGATGGTCTCTCTCAAACAACCCTGCAACCAAATAACAAAGAGTCTCTTGTGTCTCCAACACACCCAATACAATGGTAAATTGTATAGGTGCACTAGTTCGGCGAAGAGATGGCGATACAAGTGCAATATGAATGGTTGATATAGGTTTTTGTAATCTTAAAATATAAAAACAGCAAGGTAGCAAGCGATAAAAGTGAGCGTAAACGGTATTGCAATGCTAGGAAACAAGGCCTAGGGTTCATACTTTCACTAGTGCAAGTTCTCTCAACAATAATAATATAATTGGATCATATAACTATCCCTCAACATGCAACAAAGAGTCACTCCAAAGTCACTAATAGCGGTGAACAAACGAAGAGATTATGGTAGGGTACGAAACCACCTCAAAGTTATTCTTTCCAATCAATCCGTTGGGCTATTCCTATAAGTGTCACAAACAGCCCTAGAGTTCGTACTAGAATAACACCTTAAGACACAAATCAACCAAAACCCTAATGTCACTGTTCGCACACGAACACGTCACCGTGTACCCTCGACGCCGGGGGTGATGCACCGCAGCTCACGTCGAAGGAGACCTGCCGAAAGCGCGGTACGCAAGACAATCCGGCGGGCGCTTTTGAGGACCCGAAACCCCACACGCCCGGGAGGGACCCCGTCAGGGCGCGTAGCGGCTATGGGCTGCCCTAGGTCGACCTGATCGCCCCTAGGGCCTCGAGGTTCGCCGCCCTACAATGAAGAAGAACGAACGAAGAACGAGGAAGAAGAAGAACAAGGGAGAAGGAAAAGTAAAGGTAAAAGATGTAGATAGATTTGTTTGATTGTGTGTTGTTTCAATCGGCCGTCACCCCCAACATATATAAGAGGCGGCTGGACTTCCCGTACAAGAAAAGGACTAAAAATTCCGTCCAAAACATCAAAAACCCTAACCTAACTCGGACAGGAATCTTTGGCAATTTCCGGATCAATCTCGGTCTCACCGATTAGTTTTTTTCGGTCCCACCCAATGAACGTTGCAAACTTTCTGTAACTTTCTGTAATTTTTCGGATCAACTCGGTCTCACCGAGTCAATCAACTCGGTTGGTCCGAAATGACTCTGCAGCTTCTGTTTCTGACCTTGTTTTGTCTCCACAGGTTGCATACGAACTCGGATTAAGATGATTTTTATATCAAAATCTATCGTTTCGACGAGACGCACAACTTTCATGTTGAAACAGTTTCCATCAGAGGCCATATTGATTGAGTTTTATGCATTTCTTTACTCTGGTGTCAACATAAGCATCTCTGAACTTGTCATAACTTTTGAGTCCGAACTCCGTTTTGGACCATCTTCATATCCATCTTGATCTTCTCGAAGAGAGACATTCCAAGGTGACTTCCAATCATAAGTTTGAATTGGTCTTGATATAACCTATGCTAATTTTATGACTGTGCCAATTTTGAGCGTCAACACATGCCCCCCTGTTTTTCGACAAAGCTTGCACGCCGAAAAATAATATGCATGGTGTTCGTTCTAAGGACGATGCCAACACTCCATCGGCCATTTATTTTTCTCAGGGAGATAATTATTTATCGTCCATGTTTGTGCTAAGGGCGATAATCGTATATCAGCCGTTGCCTACTTAGGCTTCCTGCCACACACTCGGGTGGTACTTCTTCAAATATTTGCCATTGAGAGCTCGAGGTAACAATGCCCCCTGTATAGATTCCACCAAATATGAATTTCCGGGAACAACTCTTGTAATCCTAAAAGGACCTTCCCAACTTGGAGACCACTTCCCGAATTTTCTATCTCTTGAACCAATCGGTAGAATCACTTTCCAGACGAGATCACCAACTTGAAAATTCTTCAACTTGACTTTCTTATTGTAAGCCCTTGCCACCCTCAACTTATCTCTCTCTATGGCATTCAAAGCAGCCAAACGTTTATCAGCAACCTCATCAATGTTGTCCATCATCAAGTTATAGAAGTCTATTGCCGATAAATCATTTTGTTTGGCTATTCTCAAAGCATTCAAATTTACTTCCACTGGTAAAACAGCCTCCTGACCATATACTAGCTCATATGGAGTCACTTTCGTAGCACCATGCCTTGAGATTCTATGTGCCCATAATGCCTCAGACAACGAGTCATGCCATCTCCTTGGATTATCCTCAATCTTCTTCTTGATGAGCTTGATTAAAATTTTATTGCTAGACTCAGCTTGTCCATTAGCTTGGGCATAATATGGGGAGGAATTGAGCAACTTTATGTTATAAGATTCGGCAAACTCTCTGACTTGGTGTGACATAAAAGATGAACCTTGATCTGTAGTTAATGTTTGAGGAATACCGAATCTATGAATAATGTGCTCGGTTATGAATTTAATTACCTCCGTATGCGTCATGTTCTTGAGAGGTACTGCTTCAGACCACTTAGTGAAATAATCAGTTGCCACCAATACGAACCGATGCCCCTTTGAAGAAGACGGATGGATTTGCCCAATAAAGTCTAAACCCCATCCTCTGAAAGGCCACGACTTGATAATAGGATGCAACATAGCAGCGGGAGCCAATTGAATATCACCAAATTTTTGACAAGCTTCGCACCCTTTATAATATCTGAAGCAATCATTAATCATGGTCGGCCAATAAAACCCAGCACGTCGTAATAACCATTTCATCTTGGGATCCGACTGGTGAGTACCACAAATGCCTTCATGTACCTCTCCCATAGCAACTCTTGCTTGGTCCTCATCCAAGCACTTTAAAAGAACATCATCAACTGTTCGGCGATAAAGATCATCATCCCTCATAGTATATTTAAAAGCCATACGCCGAACAGCCCTGTCCACCCTTTCACTCGGATTACGCAAGTAAGCAACAATGGGCTTCCTCCAGTCGGAATTGTCACCTGCACTAGATTTTTTGTTAATGACCGAATCAGTGGGTTCTAGTTCGGCCTCTTCTATACTGGTAAGACAAGACATCGGATTTTGAGAAATATGAAACATGCCATGATCAACATGGTATCCAGATGCTTGTTGTGCCAACTCATTTGCTTTCAAGTTGTCATGTCTAGATATATGTGCAATGCTAAAACAATCCAAAGTAGAGATTATATCTAGACATTTATCAAGATAAACATTAAGTGATTCGTCCAAACACTGAAAGACTTTGGATATTTGCTGTACCACTAGTAACGAATCACCATAAGCCTCAATATGTGTAACACCTATAGCAAGTAACATCTCTAGGCCGAATAACAATGCTTCATATTCGGCTTGATTGTTTGTGCAAAAATATTCTAAGCGGCATGAGGCTTCAAAAACAGCACCATGAGGAGATATATAAACAGTACCAACACCTTGGCCATTGCTACAAACTGACCCATCAAAGTATAATATCCATGGTACTAATGAAATAAGGTTCATATCAACATCATGCTTGTCATTAATCCGATGTTCAACAATGAAATTAGCAACAATTTGGCCTTTCATGGACTTTAGAGATTCATAAGCCAAATCATATTCAATCAAAGCATAAGCCCACTTGCCAATTCTACCACTAAGAATTGGCCTATGCAACATGTATTTAATGACATCGGTTTGACAAGCTACTACACAAGCACTCGGCACTAAATAATGTCTCAGTTTTGTGCAAGCATAATATAAGCATAGACATAATTTCTCAATAAATGTATACCTTGTCTCTGCGTCCAATAAGCGGCGGCTCAAATAAGTGATGGCATGCTCTTTTCCTTCGGTCTCTTGAGTTAGAACAGCACCAATAACTTCTTCCTCTGCTGCAATGTAAAGTCTGAAGGGTTCCCTATGCTTGGGTGCTCTCATCACCGGAGGAGTGCACAAATAATTCTTGATCATATCAAATGCTTCTTGATGTTTTGCCCCCCAAGTGAAATCAGCATCATCCTTTAACCGAAGGATAGGAGTAAATGCATCAACTTTCCCTGACAGATTAGCTATGAACCTTCTCAAATAGTTGACCTTGCCAAGGAACTTTTGCATATCTCTCTTGCATGTTGGAGCCTCCACTTTCTGTATAGCCTCTATCTTTTTGGGATCAATCTCTATGCCATCTTCATGAATAATGAAACCCAAAAACTTGCCAGCTGACACGCCAAAAGCACACTTCAAAGGATTCATCTTCAGTCCATACTTTTTCATTCTTTCAAAAGCTAAACGCAAATCGGCCAAGTGATATTCAAAAGCATCCGATTTGACAACAATATCATCAATATAAACTTCAAGTATGATACCGAGTAAATCATGGAAAATCAAATTCATAGCCCTTTGATACGTGGCTCCAGCATTTTTTAATCCGAATGTCATCACTGTCCACTCGAATAAACCAACGAAACCAGGGCATCGAAAAGCAGTCTTGTACATGTCCTCTTCGGCCATAAAAATTTGATTGTATCCGGCATTACCATCTAGAAAGCTAATAACCTTATGCCCAGAAGCATCATTAATAAGCATATCGGCTATTGGCATAGGATACTCATCTTTGGGTGTAGCCCTATTCAAATCTCTGAAATCAATGCACACCCTCAACTTGCCGGATCCTTTCTTCTCCACTGGGACAATGTTAGAAATCCACTCGGCGTACCTGCAAGGTCGAATGAAATTAGCTTCAAGCAGTCGACCGATCTCTTCCTTGATCCGGTCATATGTTTTCGGATTAAATTTTCTGGCCGACTGTTTATAAGGTCTAAAACCGGCCTTTATAGGCAAACGATGCTCCACTAGCTCTCGGCTTAACCCTGGCATCTCATGATATTCCCATGCAAAGCAACAAACATATTCTTTCAATAGCTCGATTAACTTAGCTTTACAATCCGCTTTCAAGTTTTTGTTTATAAATGTCGGTCGAGTGACTGAGCCATCTCCAATATCTACCTCTTCTAATGGATTGGCCGACGTAAAACCTTGTCCAAGTTTATCCATGTCATCCAACTCCTCTATAGACTCATACATATCGTTCTCGCTGGACCGATATTTCACAAGACGTTTTTGTAACCACTCAGAGCTAGAATCCATTTAAACATATCATACCTTGGAGCCGATTGCATTCAGTCGGCTTTAAAGAAACGGGCACAAAACCATTCTTGGTTGCGCTGAGAAAATCAAACTCTGATAAGTCACGTCCCGTCAAGCAAGTAGCATACGGATGTTGCCAATCCACCGATGCATCGGCAAAGCAACACAGGCCGAGTTATCCGCATGAATGACTTCCACTTCATCATCAACCCACTGAATCAAAAACTGGTGCATAGTGGATGGCACACACTGGTTTGCATGAACCCAATCACGGCCTAGTATGACGTTGTAGTTACCTTGCACCTCAGTGACAAAGAATACAGTAGCCAAAGTTTTGCTTCCGACTGTAAGCTCCACATACATCACACCTTTGGCTTCAGTTTTCTCTTTGCCTTCAAACCCGTTAAGCACCATATTGGTCTTGATCAATTCTTCATCAGGCAAACCCAATTTCTTGAAGACCGAATAGGGCATAAGATTTATCACAGCACCACCATCAACAAGCATCCGAGTGAGCGGCTACCCATTGATATGACCTCTGAGATATAATGGTTTCAGATGCGTTACTGGTTCTTTTGGCTTCTCGAATATCGCGTTTTTAGGGCCAAAATCCAGCTGAGCCACCTCCCCTTCCTCATCTACAGCACGAAACTCAGCAGGCAAGTAATACACCATATTGATATCCATACCTTCATGAACCGGTGTAGACTCATAGTCCAACATATCAGCCGCCTCCTCAAGTGCATCCACCGATTCAGAAATTTGTCCGAGTGAAGAGGAAGCAATAGGTAACGTAGACGATGTAATGATTGCGTCGTCCTTTTTTGGTAGTGTAGGTGCTGCTGTGATAGGCGTAGAGGCCACTGTATCTCGTATTTGTTTGGGCCTCCACACTTGTTTTGTAGGTACCATAGGCCGAGTGTCATTGAACAACTTATCCCTTTGCTTCTCAGCCTCCTGTTCTGCCATCTCTTGCCTCCTTAACCTCTGTAGTTTCCTCTTCTGTGTCTTTGTTAGCCCTGGAGGACACCACTTTGGCTGAGTGTATTTAGGATCTCTCGTTTTTACTCGGCCGGCGCTTGCTTCATGGTCATTAGCCGAGTGCTTTGGCGCAATAGAAAGTATCGGCTCAGCCGGTTCGCTATGCACAATTGGCTGCTGTATGGCAAATGTTTTGGTGCCCAAGATAAGTGAGTCGGCATCCGTTCTCTCCTTGCTTTTTCCCGACTCAACTGCTGCAACACTTGGTGACTTAACACGCCATTCTTTTCGACTTTCCAGATGCATGAAATTTCCACTCGGGCGCAGCTTTTTACTCTGATGGAATCCACTCGGATGGATGTCACTCGGATGGAATTCACTCGGATGGAATCCAGTCGGATGGAATCTACTTGGCCACATTTTTTCACTCGGATAGCTTCCACCTGGGTGCATCCTTACACTCGGATAATTTCCACTCGGTCGCATATTTTGACCAGCCGACTGATAGTCACCGATGTTGAGTCGGCCATTATATGAGTAATCAAGTCGATCCCACACAGATTGCCTCTGCTCTTCTGAAAACTACGCCTTTGGTCCACTCGGTTTTGTATACCGACTGAACATATCAGCTGATGGTGACCTTGGTCGTTTCAGATGAGTCGGTCGATTGAAACTAGAACCGGCCGACTGGTTAGCATACTTGGACAGCAACATATCAAAAGTTGGCTTGATCCGGTTGCGCTGCACTTTAGCTTCATTCTTCTTCCACTTGCCAACTTCTGGACTCTTGGGCTTGACAAATTTAACACGAGTATTTTCTTGCACTTGCGGTTGCCCCCCGAGTGTAGGATTTTTGATGGTGATTTTGATCACTTCCTTGCCATCGGGTTGCTTATCAAGCACAACCTGTCTCCCCAAGACCTTGTTGTCCTCCTTGTCTTTCCTGGGCTCACCGACAATGACATTAGCTTTATTAGCAGATTCGGCTACCTCCGGCCGAATGAGTAGCTTCTTCCCCTCCAAATCCATGGTATTCATTGGAAAAGGCTGTTTATCAACTTGCATTTCAGAAAAGTTCAATCGTCCGTCATTAATGGCCGATTGTATCTGTCGTCGAAAAACATTGCAATCGTTAGTAGCATGAGAAAAAGAATTATAATACTTGCAATAAGCGCGCCGTTTCAGCTCTTCAAACGGCGGCAAATTATGAGTTATTCTAATAATTTTAGCTTGCAGCAAAGCATCAAATATTTTATCACACTTGGCAATGTTAAAAGTAAACTTCATCTCTTCATCACGATTCTTATGAATCGGTTTCAGATCATTGCAAGTAAATGGTCTGGCCTTAGATGGCCAAACAAATTCAGTAGAAAAAACATCACCCTCATCGTCCGAGTGATCACTATCATATTCGATCATATTCATCTTTGGACGATCGGCTTTGTATCTATGCACTTCTTTGAGGTCTTTGCTTCGGCTTTCCTGAGCCAAAGCCCTTTGTAAGACTTGGTTGATATTTAAGAACTCATAGCCTTCTAGCTTTTCTCTGATGGGAGTTCTCAAACCACTCAGCACTAGGTCTGCCAAGTCTCTCTCGGTTATCACCAAACTAAAACACCGGTTTTTTGTTTCTCTAAATCTCTTGACGTAATCGGAGACCGATTCATCATGCTTCTGCTTAACCGATGTTAGATGTGACAACTTGAGTTCATTGTCGCCGCTATAAAAGTGATCATGAAACTTCTGCTCTAGCTGCGACCAAACCCGAATGGAACCATGGGGTAAAGAAGAAAACCATGAAAATGTGGTACCAGTTAATGATAAAGGAAATAAACGCACTTTCAATTCGTTCAATGAGCCTGCCTCACCCAATTGTGCTAAATATTGACTAACATGCTCCCATGTGGTTTTTGTGCCTTCTCCATTAATTTAACAAAATCTGGAATTTTATATCCTGGAGGGCACTGGATGGCATCAAAGTACTCGGGGTATGGCTTTTGGTAAATCCGATTCCGAGGTAACTCAACTCCAAAATTCTCTCGAAGCATCTTAGCCATCTTCTCTCTAAGATTAGCTAGACCATCATCCATAGTGGACGATGACGCTTGTGGCAGTGGCATAGCAGGAGTAGGGTTACTAGCTGTAGGTAAGAATTGTGGCATGTATGTCGACCCAAAATTTGGTAGTGGTCGAGTGGTTGTAGCTGTAGGTAGGGTTTGGTTCGGCGTTGCCACCGAACCTGGCATGCTCATAATAGGGTTGATGGGTGCAGTCACAATCAGATTTGTATGGGTAGGATAATAAGCCATTGGCACAGGAGGCGCCGATGCAATAGGTAAAGCCAGATTAGGGTTTTGCACACTAGCAGCTACACCATCATTACCACTAGATGATTGAGATGTATTCTTCTGAGCATTAGTATTTTCTATGAAAGTTTGATAGACTAGATTGTTACCATCAGCAATACGACTTTCAATCTCAGCCCACTGCTCAGGAGAAAAGGCAGTACTTACAGAGGGTTTAACCTGTTCAGTTTGAAAGGGAACTTGATTTCTTCAATCGGAGTGATGTTGCCTTGGCGATCTTTCTTGAATTTTGCAAGGAACTCCTGCAGGTCCTTCTCCTCGCGCGCCTTCTTGTACTCCTCATAGACTTGGCGATGATCGGCCGATATCTCATCAAGACTGGGCTTAATGATGTTACGGCGTCTACCTCAGATGGCTTGGGAAGATCGGACATGGTGGATGATGATGATTGATCTTCGTCCCCAGCGGAGTCGCCAAAAAGTGTGTTCGCACACGAACACGTCACCGTGTACCCTCGACGCCGGGGGTGATGCACCGCAGCTCACATCGAAGGAGACCTGCCGGAAGCGCGGTACGCAAGACAATCCGGCGGGCGCTTTTGAGGACCCGAAACCCCACACGCCCGGGAGGGACCCCGTCAGGGCGCGTAGCGGCTATGGGCTGCCCTAGGTCAACCTGATCACCCCTAGGGCCTCGAGGTTCGCCGCCCTACAATGAAGAAGAACGAGGAAGAAGAAGAACAAGGGAGAAGGAAAAGTAAAGGTAAAAGATGTAGATAGATTTGTTCGATTGTGTGTTGTTTCAATCGGCCGTCACCCCCAACATATATAAGAGGCGGCTGGACTTCCCGCACAAGAAAAGGACTAAAAATTCCGTCCAAAACATCAAAAACCCTAACCTAACTCGGACAGGAATCTTTGGCAATTTCCGGATCAATCTCGGTCTCACCGATTAGTTTTTTTCGGTCCCACCGAGTGAACGTTGCAAACTTTCTGTAACTTTCTGTAATTTTTCGGATCAACTCGGTCTCACCGAGTCAATCAACTCGGTTGGTCCGAAATGACTCTGCAGCTTCTGTTTCTGACCTTGTTTTGTCTCCACAGGTTGCATACGAACTCGGATTAAGATGATTTTTATATCAAAATCTATCGTTTCGACGAGACGCACAACTTTCATGTTGAAACAGTTTCCATCAGAGGCCATATTGATTGAGTTTTATGCATTTCTTTACTCTGGTGTCAACATAAGCATCTCTGAACTTGTCATAACTTTTGAGTCCGAACTCCGTTTTGGACCATCTTCATATCCATCTTGATCTTCTCGAAGAGAGACATTCCAAGGTGACTTCCAATCATAAGTTTGAATTGGTCTTGATATAACCTATGCTAATTTTATGACTGTGCCAATTTTGAGCGTCAACGGTCACCTAGACACTCCAATGTCACCTCAAGTATCCGTGGGTATGATTATACGATATGCATCACACAATCTCAATTCACCTATTCAAACCAACACATAGAACCTCAAAGAGTGCCCCAAAGTTTCTACCGTAGAATCACGACGAAAACGTGTGCCAACCCCTATGCATAGGTCTAGGATCGGAAGTATGTCTAGAGGGGGGGTGATTAGACTACTTGACCAAATAAAAATCTATCCTTTTCCCAATTTTAGTTCTTGGCAGATTTTAGCTATCTTTGCACAAGTCAAGAAATCTCCACACAATTCAAGCAAGCATGCAAAAGAGTATATGAGCAGCGGAAAGTAAAGCACGCAACTTGCAAGAATGTAAAGGGAAGGGTTTGGAGAATTCAAACGCAATTGGAGACACGGATGTTTTTGGCATGGTTCTGATAGGTGGTGCTATCGTACATCCACGTTGATGGAGACTTCAACCCACGGAGGGTAACGGTTGCGCGAGTCCATGGAGGGCTCCACCCACGAAGGGTCCACGAAGAAGCAACCTTGTCTATTCCATCACGGCCGTCGCCCACGAAGGACTTGCCTCACTAGCGGTAGATCTTCACGAAGTAGGCGATCTCCTTGCCCTTACAAACTCCTTGGTTCAACTCCACAATCTTGTCGGAGGCTCCCAAGTGACACCTAGCCAATCTAGGAGACACCACTCTCCAAGAAGTAACAAATGGTGTGTTGATGATGAACTCCTTGCTCTTGTGCTTCAAATGATAGTCTCCCCAACACTCAACTCTCTCTCACAGGATTTGGATTTGGTGGAAAGAAGATTTGAGTGGAAAGCAACTTGGGGAAGGCTAAAGATCAAGATTCATATGGTAGGAATGGAATATCTTGGGCTCAACACAAGTGTAGGTGGTTCTCTCTCAGAACATGAGTATTGGAAGTGTAGATGTGTTTTGATGGCTCTCTCCACGAATGAAGAGTGGGTGGAGGGGTATATATAGCCTCCACACAAAATCTAACCGTTACACACAATCTGCCAAACTCGGTGAGACCGAATCGTTAAACTCGGTCGGACCGATTTAGCAAACCTAGTGACCGTTAGCAATTTTGGTGGGACTGAGATGCAACTCGGTAGGACCGATATGGTTAGGGTTAGGGCATAACCTAATCTCGGTGAGACCGATTACACAAACTCGGTGGGACGGATTTTGGTAATAAGCTAACCAGAGAGTTGGTCAGGTAAACTCGGTGGGACCGATTCGCTCTTTTCGGTGAGACCGAAATGTTACGAAAGGGAAACAGAGAGTTTACATTGCAATCTCGATGGGACCGATCGCTCACTTAGGTTAGACCGAAACGTTACGAAGGGAAACAGAGAAATTGCAATCCCATCTCGGTGAGACCGAGATCCCTATCGGTGAAACCGAATTGCTAGGGTTTGTGGCAGTGGCTATGACATGTGAAACTCGATGGCGCCGGATAGAAAGAATCGGTAGGGCCGAGTTTGACTTTTGGTTTAGGTCACATGTGGATGTGGGAAGATAGTTGAGGATTTTGGAGCATATCACTAAGCACATGGAGCAAGAGGCTCATTAAGCAACACCTCATCCCTCCTTGATAGTATTGGCTTTTCCTATAGACTCAATGTGATCTTGGATCACTAAAATAGAAAATGTAGAGTCTTGATTTTGAAGCTTGAGCCAATCTTTTGTCCTTATAATTTTGAGGGATCCACTTTACTCATCCATGCCATGCCATCCATTGAGCTTTCCTGAAATATTACTCTTGGAATAATGTTAGCTCAATGAGCTATATGTTGTTAGGAATTACCAAAACCACCCAGGGATAGTTGCACTTTCAATCTCCCCCTTTTTGGTAATTGATGACAACATATAGATCAAAGCTTCGACAAATGATAATAAGAGTGAAATATATCATCGCTTTGAGAAGTATGTGATAATCAAGAGCTCCCCCTAAATTTGTGCATATTTTAAGATTTTCTTTGGACTGCAAATGCACAAAGAGTTAGGATCATGGGTTACTCTTTCATGTCACATACATCTTGGTGGAGCGCTCAAAATGATAAGAATTAAGTACATGCACTCATCACTCAATCCGATAAGATAACTTCAAAGGGGAAACTCAATCCATTACAAGAGAGTAGAGGGGGAGAAGAAACATAAGATCCAACTATAATAACAAAGCTCGCGATACATCAAGATCGGGCCAAATCAACAACACGAGAGAGAGAGAGATCAAACACATAGCTACTGGTACATACCCTCAGCCCCGAGGGTGAACTACTCCCTCCTCGTCATGGAGAGCGTCGGGATGATGAAGATGGCCACCGGTGAGGGTTCCCCCTCCGGCAAGGTGCCGGAACAGGGTCCCGATTGGATTTTGGTGGCTACAGAGGCTTGCGGCAGCGGAACTCCCGATCTAATCTCTGTTCTGGAAGTTTTAGGGTACGTAGGTATATATGGGTGCAGGAAGTACGTCGGTGGAGCTTCGGGGGCCCCACGAGGCAGGGGGCGCGCCCTAGGGGGGGCGCCCCCCACCCTCATGAGCACCTCCCTTTGCTCCTGGCGTGGGGTCCAAGTCCATCTGGTAGCTTTACTTCCAAAAATAACTTCTCCAGTTGATTTCATTCCGTTTCGACTCCGTTTGATATTCCTTTTCTTCGAAACACTGAAATTGGCAAAAAAATAGCAAATCTGGGCTGGGCCTCTAGTTAACAGGTTAGTCCCAAAAGTAATATAAAAGTGGATAATAAAGCCCAATATTGCCCAAAACAGTAGATAACATAGCATGGAGCAATAAAAAATTATTGATACGTTGGAGACGTATCAATAAGCTCAAACCCAAATCGGAGAAATGTGTCTTCATAGGATACCCAAAGGAGACAGTTGGGTACACCTTCTATCACAGATCCGAAGGTAAGATATTCGTTGCTAAGAATGGATCCTTTCTAGAGAAGGTGTTTCTCTCGAAAGAAGTGAGTGGGAGGAAAGTATAACTTGATGAGGTAACTGTACCTGCTCCCTTATTGGAAAGTAGTTCATCACAGAAATCTGTTCCTGTGACTCCTACACCAATCAGTGAGGAAGCTAATGATGATGATCATGTAACTTCAGATCAAGTTACTACCAAACATCATAGGTCAACCAGAGTGAGATCCGCACCAGAGTGGTACGGTAATCTTGTTCTGGAGGTCATGTTACTTGACCATGACGAACATACGAACTATGAGGAAGCGATGATGAGCCCAGATTCCGCGAAATGGCTTAAGGTCATGATATCTGAGAGGATCCATGTATGAGAACAAAGCGTGGACTTTGGTTGACTTGCCCGATGATCGGCAAGCCATAGAAAATAAATGGTTCTTCAAGAGGAAGACGGACACTGATAGTAGTGTTACTATCTACAAAGTTCAAGGTGTTGACTACAATGAGATTTTCTCACTCGTAGCGATGCTTAAGTCTGTCCTAATCATGTTAGCAAATTGCCACATTTTATGAAATCTGGCAAATGGATGTCAAAACTACATTCCTTAATGGATTTCTTAAAGAAAATTTGTATATGATGCAACCAGAAGGTTTTGTCGATCCTAAAGGTGCTAACAAAATGTGCAAGCACCAGCGATCCATCTATGGACTGGTGCAAGCATCTCGGAGTTGGAATATACGCTTTGATGAGTTAATCAAAGAATAGAGTTTTATACAGACTTGTGGTGAAGTTTGTATTTACAAGAAAGTGATTGGGAGCACTACAGCCTTTCTGATAAGTATATGTGAATGACATATCGACGATCGGAAATGATGTAGAATTTTATCGAAATCATAAAGGAGTGTTTGAAAGGAGGTTTTCAAAGAAAGACCTCGGTGAAGCTGCTTGCATATTGAGCATCAAGATCTATAGAGATAGATCAAGACGCTTGATAAGTTTTTTCAATAAGTAAATACATTGACAAGATTTTGAAGTACTTCAAAATGGAACAGTCAAAGAAAGAGTTCTTGCCTGTTTTACAAGGTGTGAAATTGAATAAGACTCAATGCCCAACCACGGCAAAAGATAGAAAGAGAATGAAAGTCATTCCCTGTGCCTCAACCATAGGTTCTATAAAGTATGCCATGCTGTATACCAGATCTATTATATACCCTACACTGAGTTTAGCAAGGGAGTACAATAGTGATCTAGCAGTAGATCACTGGACAGTGATCAAATTTATCCTTAGTGGAATAAGGATATGTTTCTCGATTATGGAGGTGACAAAAGGTTAATCGTAAAGGGTTACGTCAATGCAAGTTTTGACACTGATCCAGATGACTCTAAGTCTCAATCTGGATACATATTGAAAGTGGGAGCAATTAGCTAAAGTAGCTCCGTGCAGAGCATTTTAGACATAGAAATTTGCAAAATACATACGGTTCTGAATATGGCAGACCCGTTGACTAAACTTCTCTCACAAGCAAAACATGATCACACCTTAGTACTCTTTGGGTGTTAATCACATAGCAATGTGAACTAGATTATTGACTCTACTAAACCCTTTGGGTGTTGGTCACACGACGATGTGAACTATTGGTGTTAATCACATGGTGATGTGAACTATTGATGTTAAATCACATGGCGATGTGATCTAGATTATTGACTCTAGTGCAAGTGGGAGACTGAAGGAAATATGCCATAGAGGCAATAATAAAGTTATTATTTATTTCCTTATTTCATGATAAATGTTTATTATTCATGCTAGAATTGTATTAACCGGAAACATAATACATGTGTGAATACATAGACAAACAGAGTGTCACTAGTATGCCTCTACTTGACTAGCTCGTTAATTAAAGATGGTTATGTTTCCTAACCATAGACATAAGTTGTCATTTGATTAACGGGATCACATCATTAGGAGAATGATGTGATTGACTTGACCCATTCCGTTAGTTTAGCACTTGATCGTTTAGTATGTTGCTATTGCTTTCTTCATGACTTATACATGTTGCTATGACTATGAGATTATGCAACTCCCGTTTACCAGAGGAACACTTTGTGTGCTACCAAACGTCACAATGTAACTGGGTGATTATAAAGGTGATCTATAGGTGTCTCCAAAGGTACTTGTTGGGTTGGCGTATTTTGAGATTAGGATTTGTCACTCCGATTGTCGGAGAGGTATCTCTGGGCCCACTCGGTAATGCACATCACTATAAGCCTTGCAAGCATTGCAACTAATGAGTTAGTTGCGGGATGATGTATTACGGAACGAGTAAAGAGACTTCCCGGTAACGAGATTGAACTAGGTATTGAGATACTGACGATCGAATCTCGGGCAAGTAACATACCGATGACAAAGGGAACAACGTATGTTGTTATGCGGTTTGACCGATAAAGATCTTCGTAGAATATGTGGGAGCCAATATGAGCATCCAGGTTCTGCTATTGGTTATTGACCAGAGACATGTCTCGGTCATGTCTACATAGTTCTCGAACCCGTAGGGTCCGCACGATTAAAGTTCGTTGACTGTTATATTATGAGTTTATGTGTTTTGATGTACTGAAGATCGTTCGGAGTCCCGGATGTGATCACGGACATGACGAGGAGTCTCGAAATGGTCGAGACATAAAGATTGATATATTGGAAGCCTATATTTGGATATCGGAAGTGTTCCGGGTGAAATCGGGATTCTAGCGGAGTACCGGGGGTTACTGGAACCCCCCCCCCCCGGAGGCTTAATGGGCCAAGATGGGCCTTAGTGGAGAAGAGGAGGGGCAGCCAGGGCAGGCCGCGCCCCCTCCCCCTCTAGTCCGAATTGGATAAGGAGGGGGGGGGGCGCCCCCCTTTCCTTCCTCTCTCCCTCCTCCTTCCCCCTTCTCCTACTCCAACTAGGAAAGGAGGAGTCCTACTCCCGGTGGGAATAGGACTCCTCCCTGGCGCGCCTCCTCCTGGCCGGCCGCCTCTCCCCCCTTGCTCCTTTATATACGGGGGCAGGGGGCACCCCATAGACACAACAATTGATCTCTTGATCTCTTAGCCGTGTGCGGTGCCCCCCTCCACCATAATCCACCTCAATAATATCGTAGCGGTGCTTAGGCGAGGCCCTGCATCGGTAGAACATCATTATCGTCACCACACCGTCGTGCTGACGAAAATCTCCCTCAACACTCGGCTGGAACGGAGTTCGAGGGACGTCATCGAGTTGAACGTGTGCAGAACTCGGATGTGCCGTGCGTTCGGTACTTGATCGGTCGGATCGTGAAGACGTACGACTACATCAACCGCGTTGTGCTAACGCTTGCGTTTTCGGTCTACGAGGATACGTGGACACACTCTCCCCTCTCGTTGCTATGCATCACCATGATCTTGCGTGTGCGTAGGAAATTTTTTGAAATTACTACGTTCCCAACATTGCGGTGGTGTCACGTCGGAATAACTTTCTCTGGGCTCTGTTCGCGGTCAGGCGAGGTTTTGCCTTCGTCTAGGAGCCAGCGGTGTTGGGGATCCCTGGATCTCGTCGAGGTCGCGGGGCTATGATGGTTAGAGGTCCATCGGCACTGGCCGTTTCGAACCTCAGATGGGCGATGGAGGCAGGGAGACGAAGACCTTTCTTCTTCCTTGTTGGTATGATTTGCTGTTGCTGTTCTTCTCCTTTCTCTGCGCTGATGCTGGTGGGAGATCCTGCTTTGTCCAGGCGGATGGCCCGGCCGCGGTGCTGGACTGGTCGGATGACTCGAGTTCTCTTCCTTCCGGAAGGGACACTTTTCACGGTATTCAAAGCCAAAGATGGCGACGACTATTGCAGGTGTGTTGGATTGATGTCCATGCCCTCTCAGCGCTGGTGTCAAGAAAGGAGGAACCAGCGTGGCGGCAATTGTATCGTGGTCGAAGATGATGACCTGTTTGCGACAGGTTGCAGATCCTTCTGCTGCAAGGGTCTTCTCTCAAGATTCAGGGATGATGACACAGGGCTCCGGAGATCTTCTTGTGTTATGATTGTCTTAAGGTACTCTAGGTGTTCATGGTCCTTTGTGTTTGCGTTTCAGTGTGCTTGTAAGGGTCACCTACTTTGTATTGATTCGTGATTTGAATGAAAATTTCTCAAAAAAATAAATAAAGCAAATTGGGTTTCGGTAATCCGTCATAGCATTTTCCAGAAAAGTCCCTCTATTTCGGAGAATTCAACCCACAGTCCTGTTTTAAGTTAGAATGAATCTTTTTTTCTTATTTTACACAAAAGTCCCTGTGTTTTAATGAAATCAACCCGCAGTCCGGATTTAAGTCACACCAGAACCGTTATTTTACATTTTCTAAAAACCCCCCTGATGTTTTAGGTAATTCATCCGCGGATCATATCTAAGTCAAACAAATGTTTTTTTAAATTATCCATGTCTTTTAAACCGTCACTCCGATTTGAACATGTTATATATGAAATTTGATTAGAAAAATATGTAGAATATGAATATGAGATTATTTTTACCTGTTAAGTATTTAAATATTATTTTGGAATATATTTAAGTCAAACAAATGATTTTCTAAATTATCCGTATCTTTTAAAACGTAACTTCGATTTTAACATATTATATATGAAATTTTATTAGAAAAATGTGTGGAATCTAAATATGTTATTAATTTTACCATTTTAAATATTTTTAAAATATGTTTTGGAAGCAAACTTATAATTTATAGCGCAAGATCTGTTTTTATTTCATACCGGCAGCGATCCGGATTGAAAAGAAACACCCCACTATAATCATATAGGGAAAAGAAAACATCGATAACTACACATGCATACCTCTGAAAAATATCGCAGGAAAAAAATAGATTTCTCATCGCGAAAGTGAGAGAAAGCGAGAGAGAGAGAGAGGAAGAGGGAGGAGAGAGAGGGAGAGAGAGACGCCTTAGGATTAACCATATTCAAACATGTTTTTTTTTGTTTTGTGTGAACACCGAGGCCATCGCCGTCGAGGGTGAGAAGGAGGATAAGCGGCAACACAAATATGATGCCTCGCAAAAATAAAGAAGATGGACCTATTGTGATCTTGAGTGACGGTTGTTGGGTTAAGAGCGTGTGTTATGTTTTCTCTCCCGTTGCAACGCACGGGCTCTTTTGCTAGTACCTAAACAAATGGTAATAGACCTTGTCAATTGTATTTGTACTATACTCAAGAGTTATGCCTAGTCTTGGTTCATGAGTCTAGACGATATACTCCTTGTCATCCACACCGTCCATGTGCTTTACTGTTCGGTTGCTTCACGAAATCACGAGTCTATACAATACATCAACTCCAATGCCCCCACTCCAACAAACAGGAACCACCAGGGACAAACCCCAGTGCAGCTATCCTGTAGAAAGTCGCCTCGTCTTTGTGAATGTAAATTAGAACGGCTGATGATACGGCTAGCTAGTGTCCGGCGTGGAAACATCAATAATATCGCCGAACCGATCGTTCACCAAAAGGTTGACGGCTTGACGCAGAAGCCGCGGGTAGACCGCTGAGGAAGAGGGGGGGGCTACTCAGTTGGTTGGGCGGTGTCCTTAATTTGGTTGCAGGAGATGGCGGGAGGGAGGATCAGATCCCTCTACGACTGATGAAGGCGGGATGACTGTTCGCATGCCCAAGCGTTTCTAGTGGGGAAATCTAGAGTCACATAGAGAAACGGGGAAGATGAGCAATCCAGGTAATTAAAGCAATTGTTGCTGATGGGAATCGCCAGTGACAGAAAAGAGCCTCTCTCGTCGGTCCTACCGGCAGTAACCGAAGTTAACGTGGCTATTTTCCACTGTGTTGGGTCCCATATGTAAGTGTATAACTAAACGCTGATATGGCATTGTTGCTGATGTGGATAGGCTGCATGTTGAGAAAAATAAGATAGTGGAGATCAACTATTTAAATATTATAGATTCTTGTCAAAAATTGCTGCTAAAAGTGCTCATCTGTGAAGTTAATTTAATCTTTTTAGTTTGGTGAGTATATCTTCTGAGTACGTAGCAGTAAGATTGGAATTGTTTTTATGGCCGGGGTTTTCAAATGCCAGTGGTACATCAGTTTTACATTCTTTTGGTTTACGTAGAACCATTCTGCAAATCGGGTTTGGCATTTTTGTATTAGAACGAACCGTACATACATTTAGTGACCGAGAAAGTCTAGCCATGTTTCAATAAAGCTAGCCATGATGGCATTTCTTAAACAAAATTATTGATAAAGTCTACTTTTATTTATATTAACCCCCCTCCCCCCCTCCTCAAAAATAACTTTGTAAGTCTTTAGAAATCTGCCCTCTGACCCCCCCCCCCCCCCCCTCCCTTGCCCACCTGCCCTCTAACCCGCCACACCCCCAGATCCGTTCCTGGCAGCGTCGGCGGCCAACACCCGTGGCGGAGGCGGCCTCCCCCAACGCCCCCCCCCCCCCCCCCCGCGGCCTCCTCCCCCGGCTGCTGCTGTAGCGGGTGGCCTCACCACGGCTCTTGGCGCGTCGTGCAATTCCGCCCTGATTGGATCTATAGGCCTCCCCCAGCTGGTTGTGGTGTTCCCCGGTCGGCCCGCCGTGGCGGCCGGGCGCGCCCTGCTTGTTGCGCCTCCTCCCCACCCAGACCCCCCTCGACCCTGGCCGGATTCAGGTTCGTCCCTCTTCGGAGGTGGCCTGGAGGCTCGCGGTTGTGCCTGGCGGCCGCTACTTCCTGTAGCTGTTGGGAATATGAGCAAATTACTACGAGATTTAATCCGAATAAACAGAATATAAATCATGACCACAGCAGCAGAGATTAAACTAACCATGCGAACTAGCATAGCAGATGAACATATCACATCTAGGACACATACTAGAAACATGAATTCTACCACGATCTCGAACAGGAAGGATAGAATCACATACGGTGCAGCGGGTGCAGCACCACTGGCGTTGATGTTGTCGCCCATGTCGTCGAGGATGAGGTTGCCGAGGTCGGGGAAGAAGCCGTCGTTCGCGAAGTCGTCGCTGCCAGCAGTCGCGTGAGTGCGCTCCCCAAAAACCTGATCGCCCCTCTCCCGTACAGGATCACGAGAGGCGGGGTTCCGGAGGCCTGCTGTCCCTTCTCGCGGTGCACACCGGAAGGAGGGATGGAGAAGACTAGCTTGGCGGCGCAATGATCTGGAACGGTGATGAGAAACCATACGAAGCGGCGGCTAGGGTAGACGTCTGCCTGACTATATATTGCGGGCCCGGGTAGGTCGTGGGAGTTAATTATTAATTAATGACTCATTAATTTTCCCATGCAGCAAAAATATAGACAACATGCATAGCTCTGTCCTCGGCTCGGCTCAATCTCGCAACCCGCGGCGCGGCGCGTCGTGACGAGGCGTGGCGTGGCGAGGCGAGCGAGGAGGAGCGCGCGTGTAGGTCTCCTCTTCTCATGCTCATACAAGTGGTAGAAGAGCTCACCTTATAAAGAGGTGCAACTCTCTCTCAACTTCCAAGGTGGGACTAAACTTTAGCCTCACTCACTCCACTCACATGTGTGCATGAATGGGCCAAGAGAATTTCAGAATTTTAGTTGGGCTTTGGGCCAAAGGCCTACTAGCAAAATTCCAACAATCCCCCACAAAGTCTCATTGGCACATCTCATCATTTAGTTCCAAAACATTGTTTTATATACCGGTGCTTAGTGGAGACTGTGAAGTTGAACTTCCACTTAAAAATTTATGCTACACTAGATCACAACTTGAATAGTGGACTATGCCTTGAACTACAAGTTTTCTGTAAAACTAGTTTCACACAAATTCTTGACCGATACTGGGCTGCCGCAAGGCTTTCCCGCGGGTGGAGCGTATACGTCATACTCCAGGACCTTTCATGAATTTATTAGAGAACACCCAATTCTCACAGACTGCGACGTTGACAGTCAAATTCATATAGGTGTGTTCCTCAGAAGATGTTCTGTAGGACAACATCTCTGCTTACCCGAATAAGCCACTTGGAACACATTAAGATAAGTATCAACCTGCCATGCAGATCAAGAGAGTATTGCATCTTCACGGAGTGGGATAATTAATATAGGGATACTCTCCTCCTAGCTGACCAACAGCTTGTCTCCCACTTCTACTTCATGGGATCTCCGATCACATAGAGTGGGTTACCACTATGGACAACTCATGCGGTGGGTCTCAAACCCATCTACATCGATGCATTATCTATCACATTACGTGATAGACCCTTTGTGAAGGGATCTGCCAAGTTTTTCGACGTTTGGATATAATCCAACGTAATAACTCCGGAGTTCCTCAATTTTCTGACAGATTTTAGTCTCCTCTTCACATGCCTTGAGGACTTCATATTGTCCTTAGAACTGTTTATCTTGACGATCACAGTTTGATTATCACAGTTCATCAGGATAGGGGGTATTGGTTTTTCAACCATAGGTAAGTCCATCAAGAGTTCACGAAGCCACTCTGCTTCAACAGTGGCAGTGTCTAATGCTGTGAGTTCTACTTCCATAGATGACCTCGTTAAGATGGTCTGCTTGCAAGACTTCCAGGAAACAGCGCCACCACCAAGTGTAAAAACATAACCACTTGTGGCCTTAATCTCATCAGCATCAGATATCCAGTTTGAGTCACTATAACCCTCCATTACCCTTGGATACCCGGTTTAGTGAATCCAATAGCTCGCGGTGCCTTTCAAATAGCGCATAACTCTCTCAAGCGCATGCCAATGATCATCTCCCGGTTTTGACACAAACCGACTCAGCTTGCTCACAGCAAAAGAGATGTCAGGCCTCGTGGCACTTGCCAAATACATAAGCGAGCCAATAATCTGAGAATACCTCAGTTGATCTCTAGCAATCCGTCGATTCTTTCGAAGCAACACACTAGCATCATATGGAGTTAGAGAAGGCGTGCAGTCGCTATACCCAAAACGACTCAAGACCTTTTCCACATAATGAGACTGAAGCAGTGTGATCCCACCATTCTCATCTCTCAACAGCTTGATGTTTAAGATAACATCAGCTACTCCTAGATCCTTCATCTCAAAACAGCGAGATAAGAAATCCTTAACCTCCTTGATTAAATCAAGTTTGGTTCTAAAGATCAATATGTCGTCGACATAGAGACAAAGAATAACTCCTTCGCCCCCACCATAGCGATAGTACACGCACTTGTCACCATCGTTTACTACAAAGCCGGCAGCAGTTAATGTTCTTTCGAACTTCTCATGCCACTCCTTAGGAGCTTGTTTAAGGCCATATAAAGACTTTAATAACTTGCACACCTTTCCTTCCTGACCAGGTACTACAAAACCATCTGGCTGATCCATGTAAATTTCCTCCTTCAAATCTCCATTAAGGAAAGCCGTCTTAACGTCCATTTGATGAACGAGAAGACCATGTGAGGCAGCCAGTGATAGTAGCACCCGAATTGTGGTCAGCCTAGCCACGGGTGAGTAAGTATCAAAGAAGTCTTCACCTTCTTTCTGGGTATAACCCTTGGCCACAAGCCGTGCCTTGTACTTTTCAATCGTACCATCAGGTCTAAGCTTCTTCTTGAACACCCACTTACATCCTACAGGTTTGCACCCATATGGACGGTCAGTGATCTCCCAGGTACCATTAGCTAAGATGGAATCCATCTCGCTACGTACAGCTTCCTTCCAGTAGTCAGCATCAGGAGATGCATAGGCTTTTGAAATAGTCCTGGGTGTGTCATCCACGAGGTACACAATGAAATCATCACCAAAAGACTTTGCAGTCCTCTGTCTCTTACTCCTCACAGGAGTTCCATTGTTACCCTCAACAGGATTCTCAACGTGTTCCATCGCAATGGTGGGTTCAGGAATTACAGTGAATTCCTCACTAGATGGAGTAGGTATCTCCTGATTTGATGAACTCGACATATCCTTCATAGGAAATATGTCCTCAAAGAAAGTTGCATCATTTGATTCCATAATCGTACCAACATGCATGTCGGATACCTCAGATTTTATTATCAAAAATCTATAGCCGATGCTATGAAAAGCATAGCCCAGAAGAACACAATCCACGGTTTTTGGTCCAAGCTTGCGCTTCTTGGGAATTGGTATATTGACTTTCGCCAAACAACCCCAAGTACGTAGGTAAGAGAGTTTCAACCTTTTCCTTTCCCATTTCTCAAATGGAGTCATGGTCTTATGCTTTGTGGGAACTCAGTTTAGGACATGACATGCAGTCATTAGCGCCTCCCCCCGTCATTCCTTGGATAGACCCGAAGTGTCTAACATGGTGTTAACCATATCAGTTAGAGTTCGGTTCTTTCTTTCAGCTACCCCATTTGACTGGGGTGAGTAGGGAGGCGTCCTCTCATGGATTATACCATGTTCCACACAAAACAGATCAAATTCATTGGAAAAATACTCTCCAGCACGATCGGACCTAAGCCGTTTAATTTTTCAATCAAGTTGGTTCTCTGCCTCAGCTTTATAGTTTTTAAAGAAAGTCAAAGCCTCATCTTTTGATTTCAGAAGATACACATAACAATATCTAGTGGAGTCATCAATCAACATCATGAAGTATCTCTTTTCACCTTTTGTCAACACGCCATTCATCTCACAAAGATCAGAATGTATAAGCTCTAGTGGCGCCAAGTCTCTTGCCTCTGCAGTCTTATGGGACTTGCGAGGTTGCTTAGCTTGCATACATACTTGGCACTTGGAGCCTTTGACAGTAGAGATTTTCGGAATTAAATTCATATGGGCTAACCGCGTCATGCAACCAAAGTTAATATGACAGAGTCGTGAATGCCAAATATCAGACTCATTATTGTGGCAAACATTATTAATAACTTTAGTGCAAATATCTGACAAAGATAGGCGGAACAAGCCTCCGCACTCATAGCCTTTTCCAACAAATTGTCCACACTTAGAAATTACAACTTTATTGGATTCGAAAACCAACTTAAAACCATCTCGACATAAACGGGAACCGCTAACGAGATTTTTATTGATGGACGGCACATGATGAACGTTCTTCAGACGCACAGTCTTCCCCGAAGTAAACTTCAGATCGACCGTACCAACACCTCAAACGATGGCATGTGACCCGTTCCCCATCAGCACGGGTGAAGTCCCTGTTGCCTGGTAAGAAGAAAACATGGAGGCGTCAGCACAAACATGTACATTGGCACCGGTGTCAATTAACCAATCAGGGGATTGGAATACTGAAAGGATGGTAGGAAAAATACCGTACCCTGATTCCTTCATATCAGTATCACCGATGACAACATTAGCGGACTTGCCGCTCTTCTCATGTTCGCGCTCCTCAAAGTGGTTAGGACACTTCGGAGCCCAGTGATTAGGATCACCGCAGACATGGCAAAGTCCCTTCCCCTTCTTATGAGAATTCTTCTTGAAGTTGGTGGAATGTGATGGCTTGTTCTTTGTATCAAACTTGCCTTTGCCCTGAGTTTTGTTCTTATTGTTTTTGAACTTGTTGGGCTGGGAGTTCTTCTTCTGTACCATGCGGGCACTAGAACCTCCCTCGGCAACTCGAGCACGTGTGTCCTTTGCTCTCGCCTTCTCTTCAACATCAAGAGTACCAATGAGATCCGCAACGGAAAACTCCTGTCTCTTGTGTTTCAGGGAAGTAGCAAAATTGTTCCACAAAGGTGGAAGCTTGGCAATGATGCCTCCGGCAACAAATTTGTCCGGCAACACACACTTGAAGTACTCAAGTTCTTTTGCGAGCGACTGTATCTCATGAGCCTGCTGTACAACAGGGCGCTCATCAGTCATCTTGTAGTCATAGAATTGCTCCATGACGTACAACTCGCTGCCGGCGTCTGAGGCACCAAACTTGGCCTCGAGCGCAGCCCACATGTCCTTGCCGTTGTCAAACGACATATACGAATCCACAATGGAGTCATCAAGAACACTCAGAAGAGCGCCTTTAAAGAGCGTATCGTTCTTCTCAAAAGCTTCCAGCTGTGCTGGATTAAGATCGCCCTCAGGCTTGCCCTTGGTGGCATCATAGCAGCCCATGGTCTGAAACCAGTAGACTGCTCTCGTGCACCACCTCTTATATTGCGCCTCCTTAAAGGCAGGCGGTTTCAGATGCGCAGCAAAACCACTCGGAGTAAATTGCCTATAATCAGGTTTTTGGATTGTTGGAAATATGAGCAAATTACTACGAGATTTAATCCGAATAAACAGAATATAAATCATGACCACAGCAGCAGAGATTAAACTAATCATGCGAACTAGCATAGCAGATGAACATATCACATCTAGGACACATGCTAGAAACATGAATTCTACCACGATCTCGAACAGGAAGGATAGAATCACATACGGTGCAGCGGGTGCAGCACCGCCGGCGTTGATGTTGTCGCCCATGTTGTCGAGGATGAGGTTGCCGAGGTCGGGGAAGAAGTCGTCGTTCACGAAGTCGTCGCTGCCAGCAGTCGCGCGAGTGCGCTCCCCAAAAACCTGATCGCCCCTCTCCCGTACAGGATCACGAGAGGCGAGGTTTCGGAGGCCTGATGTCCCTTCTCGCGGTGCACGCCGGAAGGAGGGATGGAGAAGACTAGCTTGGCGGCGCAATGATCTGGAACGGTGATGAGAAATCATACGAAGCGGCGGCTAGGGTAGACGTCTGCCTGACTATATATTGCGGGCCGGGTAGGTCGTGGGAGTAAACCCCATGTCCGAGTCGTCACGATCCAAAAGAATCGGAAACGGTTCAGTAATTAACGCGTCCGTTAATTATTAATTAATGACTCATTAATTTTCCCATGCAGCAAAAATATAGACAACGTGCATAGCTCTGTCCTCGGCTCGGCTCAATCCCGCAACCCGCGGCGCGTCGTGACGAGTCAAGCGAGGAGGAGGAGCGCGCGTGTAGGTCTCCTCTTCTCATGCTCATACAAGTGGTAGAAGAGCTCACCTTATAAAGAGGTGCAACTCTCTCTCAACTTCCAAGGTGGGACTAAACTTTAGCCTCACTCACCTCACTCACATGTGTGCATGAATGGGCCAAGAGAATTTCAGAATTTTAGTTGGGCTTTGGACCAAAGGCCTACTAGCAAAATTCCAACAGTAGCGCGTCGGCCGGGAGTGTGGCTGCGTGCGAACCTTCATCATCCACCCACTGCGCAGGGGCGGCTTCGACCCGGCGGCCAAGGACCTGCGTCCCCTTCCTGCGTCCATGGCCGACTGACGTGGCTTCGGATCCGGGGTAGCCCGGGAGCTGCGCTATTTCCGGCTCCTATGGCTCGTTGACTCCTTGGCATCTTCGCACCCAACACCCTGCGGTGCCCATGGTTGGCCGTTCATCCCGGCGCATCCTTGGGTCCGACACGCTCTGGGAGTTGCGTCCCCTTCCAGCTCCTTTGGTCTGTCGGTGTCCTTGCTGCTCCGGTCCTAGTGGCTTGGATCTGCGCTCCCATCTAGATCCCGGCTTGTCTGGGGCTCCGGCCACCGTTGCATCCGCATTGCATCCCATTCTGCTAAGCCACGCAACCTTGTCCTCCTCCAATGCTTGCACGTCCGGCGACGACTGGTGCCTCCTTTGGCATTGGGCGTCGCTCCCATTCCTACAGTTCCGGCCTATGCTTGACTTTCTCTTCTTCGACTTATGCTCCGACGGCTTGGAATTGCTCAGAATTTGGCCAGGGAGAAATCCCTGCATCTTGTGCTAGCAGCGCCGACACTCGCGGGTGTCGTCCCCTTCTTGGAGGCGTTGTTATGGCCATTATCTGTGCCCCTCTTCAAGCATCAGGGGAAACCATAGGTCCGGTTTTCCGGATCAGATGACGACAGCGTCTTGGTGTCATTCTCCTTCGTGAAGGCGCTGTCTTGTTTGCTCGCGGTGTCCTCGGTGCTGTCTTTGGAGATGTCGGTCGTCTAGTTGTTGGCTGGATTTCTTCTTCGGTCAGAGAGTTTAGCTATGTTTTTTATGTTTGGGCCGAGTTTCTCATGTTTCTCTGTTTCGTGCAACATGTTCACGCCTCTTGCATCTGTGTCATGTGCTGTACCATCTTCTGTACTCATTCTAACTCCTTCTATCAATGAAATGATATGCAAGCTTGGTGTATTCATGAAAAAAAAAGTCTTCAGAAATCATCAATTGTATTTCTCTTGGACTTGTGTGTACTTTTTTTTGTTTAGTTCCATATGCACTTTCTCCTTTTACATATATAAGTATTTATTTGAAGCTCCCTTTTAGCAAGGTAGATTATATTTACTGTACTATTTATGATTGACCATGTTGTATGTTTATAGCTGATGGACTGGATGGAAGCTCGTGTGGAGCAACCTTGCATACTGGGAAGCCTGCGCTAAGACTTGACCTTGTATGCAAAGTGAATGGGCTAGAAACCGCTTAAAAATACTTGGCGAGTCCTCCGGATATATAAACCAGTAAAAACATATTCACCTATCCTTAACAGCTATGCAAAACACAAGGCAGAGAAAGGTCTGGAACTGTATGAAAAGATGAAAACGATGAACATGGTTATGGATACACTGGTGTTGGTGTACAATAATTTGATGGCCTTGTACATGAAGACAGGCCAGCCAGAGAAAATTCTCACAACATTTGAAGAAATGCGAGAAAATGGTATACTTGCAGATAATTTTACATACTGCATGCTGATAGAAAGCAATATTATGGTCAATGGCCTAGAATCCACTGAGAAGTTCATGGAAGATTTGGAAAAGTCAGCTCCAATTCACTGGTCCTTGTATATGGTGTTGGCTAACAAGTACAATAAAGTGGGCCAGTTTGATCACATGGAATCGGCCCTAAAGAAGGCTGAGGTAGTTATGGACAGAGGTGAGATGTATGCTTGGCATAATCTTCTCTCCCTCTATGCCAGTATCGGTAATTCGTCTGAGTTCAACAGAGTTTGGGAGTCTTTGAAGTCAGAATTCAAGAGAGGTTTAAACAGAAGTTATCTGGTGATGCTTTCAGCTCTGAAAAAGCAACACGATTTGGACTCCATGCAGCTGGTTTTTCAGGAGTGGGAATCCAGTCATGAGAGCTATGATATGAGGATACCAAACATTATGATTGAAGCTTACCTTGCCACGGACATGACAAACGAAGCTGAGGCTATCCACCAGACAGCCATGGCCCAAGGTCGTTCCAACTTCCAACGATATGACGTTCTAGATATTCAGGAAAAAAATTAGATTGCAGAATCATTTTGCTTTGAGTTGCATTATGTTACAGTAACAAATTATGTCACTTCAGACACCTCTCTTTTCATTAACTACATGCCATATAAGTAAACTTATCTTGAAATGTGCTATGTTACTAGGTAGGTTACTCCCACTGTGACCAGTCTTAGGTGCCCAACACGCCTCGATGGACGGAGTATATGATATCACTCTTATGTCTTTCTTCATTAATTGTTGTGCCATATCAGATTTTTGCCAACATGGCATGCGTGATGCTACATAGGATACTCCAACTATGACTACTCTAAGTCTCTGCTAGGCCATTATGGGCGGAATAGGATCACCAACTTCTTTTGTTAATTGTTTTCCTATAAACGGCCAAAAGGTATCATTTTCTCTCAATTCTTTTTATCCTGACTTCCTTGGTTCCGTGGAGGATCTGCGATATCCAATGAGTTGGCCATTTCTTTCCATTTATTTGTTTCAGTTGAACCAGTTCTGATGGTCATGATGACATTCATCCACCCAGCCGGGCCATGTGGACCGCATTAGTCATCGCCGACTTCGGTGGCCTCCATGACGCGTCAACCTTGGCCATCACCTATCATGGGGCACCATCCGTGGTCGAATCTAAGCGAGCACGCCACGGAGGAAAGCTGGCCCCGCCCTCCCATAGCCGCACGAGTATGCCAGACCAAGCCCATCCGGCATTATCGCCGCCCGACGAGCACCACTACAGCCATGCACCTCCTCCATTGGCCAACTTCAACATGGCAGAGGTGGTCGCCCACCGCTCGTGTTGCCTGAAGAGCATATGTGGCCGTAACCCTCTCCTGCCACCCTGGGCATGCTCCACCATCGCGCATCCCATAGTGTCGCCTTAGCACCCGCATGCCACCACAATGTTAGCAAGCTGCCACATCGTCGGGCCCTATACAAGTTTCATGTCCTTGACCAGGAGTAACGGCCCATACCAACCCCATCAAGCGAGGAGACGTAGGGCTCCACTGCTGCCAGAGACGAGCGGGCACTATCCGGTCACGTCCTCTGGCGGCGACGAGGAAGGAGGGAAGAGGAGGGGGCTCGACGGTAGCAGCGGGAATTCCTCCTAGTCGCACACGGGGGCGATACTGTAGGGTGGGGTTGGACCTTCTCACCGAGCTGGTGGATAGTATCAGCAAACCCGGACGACTCCCTGTTCTGCCTACTGCCACTAAAAAGTCACAAAAAGGTGTTGGCCCTTGACTCGCATGTAATCAGTATAGTTTTTGCAGGATACCATCGAGGCAGTGCAAGTGCAACTCACTATTGCGTAGCTCGTCTTGGATGGCACCCTTGCAAGCATAGTAGTTATTATCACTAACATGGATACCACACAACAACTCCCTGTTATGCTTGTTTCGTCACATGGCATTTCTATTCCAGTTAAAAACAAAAACATAACCTGGATTAGGTGGAGATAATTAAGCTTCATTTGTTGTCTTCTCTAGATACCGACCAAGAGGTGGGACCGGGGTCTATGTACGTAGCATTACTACATGCATCCCCCTCCTGTGCTCTTCATTCTGCCTAGCCCTCTTCTTCTTCATCCCATGGTAGCTCCAGTTGAAGATTGTGAAACAGGGGATCAGGTGTCTCAATGATGAGCTCTTGAACATGGGAGCTGCCAATGTCAGGTGTCTGACCTGATCAGCCAGTTTGACATGCATACCATGCTTACGATTTTCTCTCCTTACTTATATGCAAAGGAGGAACATTTTGAGCCTCCAGGCATGGAAGACATGGGGAAAGGAAGAGTGACCAATGGTGTCTACTCTTCTACTGCGGGTCGTTCTGATTCCAGTCATGAATGGCTTTTTTGATTGCTTGTTAGCATTTCTGGCCTGATTGTTTCCTTCTAGTGGTGACAATGATGAGACTAGTTACATCTGCAGCTACAGTTTAGCAACGGAAATATTAGCCTAGCTCAGTGGCGTAGCCAGCCCGATTTGTCAGGGTGGTCCGGTAATAGAAATATTTACACAAGTTTTGTTTTATTTTAAACAAAATGTTTTTTACTACACTATAAATAAGCTATGGGGGAATTCCAGGGTGGTCCATGGACCACCCTGGCCACCCCCTAGCTACGCCACTGGCCTAGCTTGTTGCTTCACAGATGCTGGTAACTGATCATCTCTAGTCTTGAAGGCATTTCACAAGAGTTCGGTCACTCCACCCTGCTCTAGCCAGCTAGTACATCCACTTCTTTCAGCTAGCCACTATTAGGAAAAGGCCTACTAATGGCGCACCAGTTTTGCCTACTAATGGCACATCACTGGTGCGCCATTACTAGCACACCACTAGTAATTTTTACTAATGGGGCACCACTGTGCGTCATTAGTATCTGGTATACTAATGGCGCACCATCGAGTGCCAAAGCAAATGGTTAAATATGGCCCCTGGAAGGCACACTAATGGCGCACTGCGGATGAATGCGCCATTAGTATACTTGGCATACTAATGGCGCACTCTGTAGTGATGCGTCATTAGTATGAATATTAGATTTTTTTACTTTTCTGATTTTTGCACATGTTACAAAATATATTATTTGACAGAATATAGACAGTAGCACACAGCAACAACAGATTCTAATGACGAAAAAAACCGTGGGAGGTGGGACTAAAAAAAACCTGAAAGCGAGACTACCAACTGCTCCCTTAGGAGTAGAGATGCGATCCATTTTTTACTAAATATAGTCATGTACATAATCTCATGTCGTTTACATAAATTTTAATGTATATAAACACATAAAGTGCAGGGATTCCGAATTGAAAATCCTATGATCAGTTATGTAAACATTGCTATTTTCAGACTCTTATCGTGTATTATGTGGGACTCTTGTTGTAAACCAAACTTAGATCTGCACAAAAAGTGAAAAATGAACTTGAATATTGGCCATTAAAGGTCCTCCGGCGGGGCGGAGATCATGCGTGCATCTTGTAGTCCTGGTGTTAGAATCCTTCCATGCAAATTATGAACTTCCAATTCTACAGCTAGACTTCAAACTTATATTTAATCTCATCAGTTCCTAGGATGAGCAAAAAATGACAATACATGGTTAACAATGATGCATTTCCATATTTCACAAAGAAAAGAGACATTACGGGATAAAATAAACATAACAGAACCACAATTCTCAAGAAAATCGAGGAAAATGACCATCCCATATCATTACCAAACCTTGTTAAAAATAGAAGTGTTGTCATGTAGAGAAATGATCTTAAGACTGCAGCTGACCGAATCTTTGATCTTGGTCTGGTGATACATACCTTGAATCTGTTACTTGTGACAGATAGAAGTAAGAGAAGTGAGAAAACACTTCATCATCATCGGCGGTCTCGTAAATTTTGGGTGGAACATCCATCAATCCAGATAAAAAAAAGTGAATAAGAGCATCTTGATGACCAAAATCCAATGGCGAGTTGGGGCGTGGTGACCAATTTGATGTTCAGTGACTACTACCAAAGACAGCATATGCACCAATCGCAGCAGCCACAACATGTCCCTCTTTACTTGGTAAATAATTACTATCATTTTTCCTTACCCCTAGCAATATAGGGGGCTTCATTTACATATTCATGTGCTTGTTATAAAATATAGCTTTTTCCTCTTGTTGCATCTTACGTAGAATATACAATGGTTTGCACATATGTGTTCCTATTGATTAGCTTTTCTATTGGTTTTTTTTTTGACTCCTTCTGCTTGTAGGTAGGAGCATTGCTCGGGGAGTTGAAAATATGAACACATAAGGGCTATGTTGGTTGAACAGGTGATGCAAATTTATCTTCTTGAGTCTCTAGGTTAATGCTTTGGGGACAAGCTATCAGTTTCCGGCCCACATTTGGCAAGCAACAAGTCAGACTGCCATTCCCGTTGCCAAGCTGCTGCTCTAACTAGTCTAAATATGTCTGTCCTGAAATCAGATCCAAGAGCTGCACTTACGTAGTTGCTGATAGTAGTTCTAACTTCTAACTTATTATACTAGCTTTAATTGGATTGGTTAGTTAAGAATTAGGATACTATTTAACTGGAGCAGGTACTCCCATACAGCTATTGTACGTTACTACTCCCTCCGTTCGGAATTACTTGTCACAAAAATGGATGTATTTACAACTAAGATACATCTAGATACATTCAATTTTTTAGACGAGTAATTCTGAACAGAGGGAGTATATGTGAGTTAGATTTTCATTGCATGTGGTTGAGAGATAACAAACATGTATGCTGAACAGATCGGCTTGTGTGTCAAGTCTTGTAGCCTGTGACTTGTGGCATTCGGGAACTTATGTTTCTGTTCTTGTTGACCATTGCAAAATACTCCCTCTGTCCCGAAATATATGTCCCGAAACATTTTTCAAAATTGTACAAACTTTATTCCAATCTCATTAACTTTTTTTGAAAATTTATGAACTTTTCTTCAAATTCTGTGAACATTTTTGAATTCACAAACTTTTTTTTGTGGCTTTTCCATGTTTTTTCATATTATTCAACGGTTCACTGGAACGAACCCATAAATGATCGACTCGAAGTGAACCACTAGCGATTGATCAGGCGCTTGCCTATATGGGCTAGCCCGCGGAGCGATGGTGTGTGGTCGCCAGCTAGGGGAACTGGTGCCTGCAGCGCCAATTAGGAGCTCCTGGAATTCGGATCGTGGTTGCGAAGATAGTTTTCGCCGGTGCTAGCCACCAGGCTAAGGTCTGGTTTCTAATCACATAATAGGGCCGGATGTAGTTGAGGCAAAGTTAGCCGAGTTTC